>NW_027616609.1:0-231989 GCF_964187855.1 Myxine glutinosa | reverse complement strand
AAAACCACTTTTCACACTTGTGTTAGTGTTGAAAAACCACTTTTCGCACTTGTGTTAATGTTGAAAAACCACTTTTTGCACTTGTGTTGGTGCAGGAAACCACTTTTGCACTTGTATTAGTGTGGAAAAATCACGTTTCGCACATGTGTTCGTGTTGAAAAACCACTTTTCACACTTGTGTTAGTGTTGAAAAACCACTTTTCGCACTTGTGTTGGTGCAGGAAACCACTTTTGCACTTGTATTAGTGTGGAAAAAACACTTTTTGCACTTGTAATAGTGTTGAAAAACCACTTTTCGCACTTGTGTTAGTGTTGAAAAACCACTTTTCGCACTTGTGTTGGTGCAAGAAACCACTTTTGCACTTGTATTAGTGTGGAAAAAACACTTTTCGCACTTGTGTTAGTGTTGAAAAACCACTTTTCGCACTTGTGTTGGTGCAGGAAACCACTTTTGCACTTGTATTAGTGTGGAAAAAACACTTTTTGTACTTGTGATAGTGTTGAAAAAGCACTTTTCGCACTTGTGTTAGTGTTGAAAAACCACTTTTAGCACTTGTGTTGGTGCAGGAAACCACTTTTGCACTTGTAGTAGTGTGGAAAAAACACTTTTTGCACTTGTGATAGTGTTGAAAAACCACTTTTCGCATTTGTGTTAGTGTTGAAAAACCACTTTTCGCACTTGTGTTGGTGCAGGAAACCACTTTTGCACTTGTATTAGTGTGGAGAAACCACTTTTCGCACTTGTGTTAGTGGTGAAAAACCACTTTTCGCACTTGTGTTAGTGTTGAAAAACCACTTTTTGCACTTGTGTTGGTGCAGGAAACCACTTTTGCACTTGTATTAGTGTGGAAAAAACACTTTTTGCACTTGTGATAGTGTTGAAAAACCACTTTTCGCACTTGTGTTAGTGTTGAAAAACCAATTTTTGCACTTTTGTTGGTGCAGGAAACCACTTTTGCACTTGTATTAGTGTGGAAAAACCACTTTTCGCACTTGAGTTAGTTTTGAAAAACCACTTTTCGCACCTGTGTTAGTGTTGGAAAACCACTTTTCGCACTTGTGTTGGTGCAGGAAAACCACTTTTGCACTTGTATTAGTGTGGAAAAAACACTTTTCGCACTTGTGTTGGTGCAAGAAACCACTTTTGCACTTGTATTAGTGTGGAAAAAACACTTTTCGCACTTGTGTTAGTGTTGAAAAACCACTTTTCGCACTTGTGTTAGTGTTGAAAAACCACTTTTTGCACTTGTGTTAGTGTTGAAAAACCACTTTTTGCACTTGTGTTGGTGCAGGAAACCACTTTTGCACTTGTATTAGTGTGGAAAAAACACTTTTTGCACTTGTGATAGTGTTGAAAAACCACTTTTCGCACTTGTGTTAGTGTTGAAAAACCACATTTCGCACTTGTGTTAGTGTTGAAAAACCACTTTTCGCACTTGTGTTGGTGCAGGAAACCACTTTCGCACTTGTGTTGGTGCAGGAAACCACTTTTGCACTTGTATTAGTGTGGAAAAACCACTTTTCGCACTTGTGTTAGTGTTGAAAAACCACTTTTCGCACTTGTGTTAGTGTTGAAACACCACTTTTCGCACTTGTGTTTGTGCAGGAAACCACTTTTGCACTTGTATTAGTGTGGAAAAAACACTTTGCACTTGTGATAGTGTTGAAAAACCACTTTTCGCACTTGTGTTAGTGTTGAAAAACCACTTTTCGCACTTGTGTTGGTGCAGGAAACCACTTTTGCACTTGTATTAGTGTGGAAAAACCACTTTTCGCACTTGTGTTAGTGTTGAAAAACCACTTTTCGCAATTGTGTTAGTGTTGAAACACCACTTTTCGCACTTGTGTTTGTGCAGGAAACCACTTTTGCACTTGTATTAGTGTGGAAAAAACACTTTGCACTTGTGATAGTGTTGAAAAACCACTTTTCACACTTGTGTTAGTGTTGAAAAACCACTTTTCGCACTTGTGTTAATGTTGAAAAACCACTTTTTGCACTTGTGTTGGTGCAGGAAACCACTTTTGCACTTGTATTAGTGTGGAAAAATCACTTTTCGCACATGTGTTAGTGTTGAAAAACCACTTTTCGCACTTGTGTTAGTGTTGAGAAACCACTTTTCACACTTGTGTTGGTGCAGGAAACCACTTTTGCACTTGTATTAGTGTGGAAAAAACACTTTTTGCACTTGTGATAGTGTTGAAAAACCACTTTTCGCACTTGTGTTAGTGTTGAAAAACCAATTTTTGCACTTTTGTTGGTGCAGGAAACCACTTTTGCACTTGTATTAGTGTGGAAAAACCACTTTTCGCACTTGAGTTAGTTTTGAAAAACCACTTTTCGCACCTGTGTTAGTGTTGGAAAACCACTTTTCGCACTTGTGTTGGTGCAGGAAAACCACTTTTGCACTTGTATTAGTGTGGAAAAAACACTTTTCGCACTTGTGTTGGTGCAAGAAACCACTTTTGCACTTGTATTAGTGTGGAAAAAACACTTTTCGCACTTGTGTTAGTGTTGAAAAACCACTTTTCGCACTTGTGTTAGTGTTGAAAAACCACTTTTTGCACTTGTGTTAGTGTTGAAAAACCACTTTTTGCACTTGTGTTGGTGCAGGAAACCACTTTTGCACTTGTATTAGTGTGGAAAAAACACTTTTTGCACTTGTGATAGTGTTGAAAAACCACTTTTCGCACTTGTGTTAGTGTTGAAAAACCACATTTCGCACTTGTGTTGGTGCAGGAAACCACTTTCGCACTTGTGTTGGTGCAGGAAACCACTTTTGCACTTGTATTAGTGTGGAAAAAACACTTTTCGCACTTGTGTTAGTGTTGAAAAACCACTTTTCGCACTTGTGTTAGTGTTGAAAAACCACTTTTTGCACTTGTGTTAGTGTTGAAAAACCACTTTTTGCACTTGTGTTGGTGCAGGAAACCACTTTTGCACTTGTATTAGTGTGGAAAAAACACTTTTTGCACTTGTGATAGTGTTGAAAAACCACTTTTCGCACTTGTGTTAGTGTTGAAAAACCACATTTCGCACTTGTGTTGGTGCAGGAAACCACTTTCGCACTTGTGTTGGTGCAGGAAACCACTTTTGCACTTGTATTAGTGTGGAAAAAACACTTTTCGCACTTGTGTTAGTGTTGAAAAACCACTTTTCGCACTTGTGTTAGTGTTGAAAAACCACTTTTTGCACTTGTGTTAGTGTTGAAAAACCACTTTTTGCACTTGTGTTGGTGCAGGAAACCACTTTTGCACTTGTATTAGTGTGGAAAAAACACTTTTTGCACTTGTGATAGTGTTGAAAAACCACTTTTCGCACTTGTGTTAGTGTTGAAAAACCACTTTTCGCACTTGTGTTGGTGCAGGAAACCACTTTCGCACTTGTGTTGGTGCAGGAAACCACTTTTGCACTTGTATTAGTGTGGAAAAACCACTTTTCGCACTTGTGTTAGTGTTAAAAAACCACTTTTCGCACTTGTGTTAGTGTTGAAACACCACTTTTCGCACTTGTGTTTGTGCAGGAAACCACTTTTGCACTTGTATTAGTGTGGAAAAAACACTTTGCACTTGTGATAGTGTTGAAAAACCACTTTTCGCACTTGTGTTAGTGTTGAAAAACCACTTTTCGCACTTGTGTTGGTGCAGGAAACCACTTTTGCACTTGTATTAGTGTGGAAAAACCACTTTTCGCACTTGTGTTAGTGTTGAAAAACCACTTTTCGCAATTGTGTTAGTGTTGAAACACCACTTTTCGCACTTGTGTTTGTGCAGGAAACCACTTTTGCACTTGTATTAGTGTGGAAAAAACACTTTGCACTTGTGATAGTGTTGAAAAACCACTTTTCACACTTGTGTTAGTGTTGAAAAACCACTTTTCGCACTTGTGTTAATGTTGAAAAACCACTTTTTGCACTTGTGTTGGTGCAGGAAACCACTTTTGCACTTGTATTAGTGTGGAAAAATCACTTTTCGCACATGTGTTAGTGTTGAAAAACCACTTTTCGCACTTGTGTTAGTGTTGAGAAACCACTTTTCACACTTGTGTTGGTGCAGGAAACCACTTTTGCACTTGTATTAGTGTGGAAAAAACACTTTTTGCACTTGTGTTAGTGTTGAAAAACCACTTTTCGCACTTGTGTTAGTGTTGAAAAACCACATTTCGCACTTGTGTTGGTGCAGGAAACCACTTTCGCACTTGTGTTGGTGCAGGAAACCACTTTTGCACTTGTATTAGTGTGGAAAAAACACTTTTCGCACTTGTGTTAGTGTTGAAAAACCACTTTTCGCACTTGTGTTAGTGTTGAAAAACCACTTTTTGCACTTGTGTTAGTGTTGAAAAACCACTTTTTGCACTTGTGTTGGTGCAGGAAACCACTTTTGCACTTGTATTAGTGTGGAAAAAACACTTTTTGCACTTGTGATAGTGTTGAAAAACCACTTTTCGCACTTGTGTTAGTGTTGAAAAACCACTTTTCGCACTTGTGTTGGTGCAGGAAACCACTTTCGCACTTGTGTTGGTGCAGGAAACCACTTTTGCACTTGTATTAGTGTGGAAAAACCACTTTTCGCACTTGTGTTAGTGTTGAAAAACCACTTTTCGCACTTGTGTTAGTGTTGAAACACCACTTTTCGCACTTGTGTTTGTGCAGGAAACCACTTTTGCACTTGTATTAGTGTGGAAAAAACACTTTGCACTTGTGATAGTGTTGAAAAACCACTTTTCGCACTTGTGTTAGTGTTGAAAAACCACTTTTCGCACTTGTGTTGGTGCAGGAAACCACTTTTGCACTTGTATTAGTGTGGAAAAACCACTTTTCGCACTTGTGTTAGTGTTGAAAAACCACTTTTCGCAATTGTTTTAGTGTTGAAACACCACTTTTCGCACTTGTGTTTGTGCAGGAAACCACTTTTGCACTTGTATTAGTGTGGAAAAAACACTTTGCACTTGTGATAGTGTTGAAAAACCACTTTTCACACTTGTGTTAGTGTTGAAAAACCACTTTTCGCACTTGTGTTAATGTTGAAAAACCACTTTTTGCACTTGTGTTGGTGCAGGAAACCACTTTTGCACTTGTATTAGTGTGGAAAAATCACTTTTCGCACATGTGTTAGTGTTGAAAAACCACTTTTCGCACTTGTGTTAGTGTTGAGAAACCACTTTTCACACTTGTGTTGGTGCAGGAAACCACTTTTGCACTTGTATTAGTGTGGAAAAAACACTTTTTGCACTTGTGATAGTGTTGAAAAACCACTTTTCGCACTTGTGTTAGTGTTGAAAAACCAATTTTTGCACTTGTGTTGGTGCAGGAAACCACTTTTGCACTTGTATTAGTGTGGAAAAACCACTTTTCGCACTTGAGTTAGTGTTGAAAAACCACTTTTCGCACCTGTGTTAGTGTTGGAAAACCACTTTTCGCACTTGTGTTGGTGCAGGAAAACCACTTTTGCACTTGTATTAGTGTGGAAAAAACACTTTTCGCACTTGTGTTGGTGCAAGAAACCACTTTTGCACTTGTATTAGTGTGGAAAAAACACTTTTCGCACTTGTGTTAGTGTTGAAAAACCACTTTTCGCACTTGTGTTAGTGTTGAAAAACCACTTTTTGCACTTGTGTTAGTGTTGAAAAACCACTTTTTGCACTTGTGTTGGTGCAGGAAACCACTTTTGCACTTGTATTAGTGTGGAAAAAACACTTTTTGCACTTGTGATAGTGTTGAAAAACCACTTTTCGCACTTGTGTTAGTGTTGAAAAACCACATTTCGCACTTGTGTTAGTGTTGAAAAACCACTTTTCGCACTTGTGTTGGTGCAGGAAACCACTTTCGCACTTGTGTTGGTGCAGGAAACCACTTTTGCACTTGTATTAGTGTGGAAAAACCACTTTTCGCACTTGTGTTAGTGTTGAAAAACCACTTTTCGCACTTGTGTTAGTGTTGAAACACCACTTTTCGCACTTGTGTTTGTGCAGGAAACCACTTTTGCACTTGTATTAGTGTGGAAAAAACACTTTGCACTTGTGATAGTGTTGAAAAACCACTTTTCGCACTTGTGTTAGTGTTGAAAAACCACTTTTCGCACTTGTGTTGGTGCAGGAAACCACTTTTGCACTTGTATTAGTGTGGAAAAACCACTTTTCGCACTTGTGTTAGTGTTGAAAAACCACTTTTCGCAATTGTGTTAGTGTTGAAACACCACTTTTCGCACTTGTGTTTGTGCAGGAAACCACTTTTGCACTTGTATTAGTGTGGAAAAAACACTTTGCACTTGTGATAGTGTTGAAAAACCACTTTTCACACTTGTGTTAGTGTTGAAAAACCACTTTTCGCACTTGTGTTAATGTTGAAAAACCACTTTTTGCACTTGTGTTGTTGCAGGAAACCACTTTTGCACTTGTATTAGTGTGGAAAAATCACTTTTCGCACATGTGTTAGTGTTGAAAAACCACTTTTCGCACTTGTGTTAGTGTTGAGAAACCACTTTTCACACTTGTGTTGGTGCAGGAAACCACTTTTGCACTTGTATTAGTGTGGAAAAAACACTTTTTGCACTTGTGATAGTGTTGAAAAACCACTTTTCGCACTTGTGTTAGTGTTGAAAAACCAATTTTTGCACTTTTGTTGGTGCAGGAAACCACTTTTGCACTTGTATTAGTGTGGAAAAACCACTTTTCGCACTTGAGTTAGTTTTGAAAAACCACTTTTCGCACCTGTGTTAGTGTTGGAAAACCACTTTTCGCACTTGTGTTGGTGCAGGAAAACCACTTTTGCACTTGTATTAGTGTGGAAAAAACACTTTTCGCACTTGTGTTGGTGCAAGAAACCACTTTTGCACTTGTATTAGTGTGGAAAAAACACTTTTCGCACTTGTGTTAGTGTTGAAAAACCACTTTTCGCACTTGTGTTAGTGTTGAAAAACCACTTTTTGCACTTGTGTTAGTGTTGAAAAACCACTTTTTGCACTTGTGTTGGTGCAGGAAACCACTTTTGCACTTGTATTAGTGTGGAAAAAACACTTTTTGCACTTGTGATAGTGTTGAAAAACCACTTTTCGCACTTGTGTTAGTGTTGAAAAACCACATTTCGCACTTGTGTTGGTGCAGGAAACCACTTTCGCACTTGTGTTGGTGCAGGAAACCACTTTTGCACTTGTATTAGTGTGGAAAAAACACTTTTCGCACTTGTGTTAGTGTTGAAAAACCACTTTTCGCACTTGTGTTAGTGTTGAAAAACCACTTTTTGCACTTGTGTTAGTGTTGAAAAACCACTTTTTGCACTTGTGTTGGTGCAGGAAACCACTTTTGCACTTGTATTAGTGTGGAAAAAACACTTTTTGCACTTGTGATAGTGTTGAAAAACCACTTTTCGCACTTGTGTTAGTGTTGAAAAACCACTTTTCGCACTTGTGTTGGTGCAGGAAACCACTTTCGCACTTGTGTTGGTGCAGGAAACCACTTTTGCACTTGTATTAGTGTGGAAAAACCACTTTTCGCACTTGTGTTAGTGTTGAAAAACCACTTTTCGCACTTGTGTTAGTGTTGAAACACCACTTTTCGCACTTGTGTTTGTGCAGGAAACCACTTTTGCACTTGTATTAGTGTGGAAAAAACACTTTGCACTTGTGATAGTGTTGAAAAACCACTTTTCGCACTTGTGTTAGTGTTGAAAAACCACTTTTCGCACTTGTGTTGGTGCAGGAAACCACTTTTGCACTTGTATTAGTGTGGAAAAACCACTTTTCGCACTTGTGTTAGTGTTGAAAAACCACTTTTCGCAATTGTGTTAGTGTTGAAACACCACTTTTCGCACTTGTGTTTGTGCAGGAAACCACTTTTGCACTTGTATTAGTGTGGAAAAAACACTTTGCACTTGTGATAGTGTTGAAAAACCACTTTTCACACTTGTGTTAGTGTTGAAAAACCACTTTTCGCACTTGTGTTAATGTTGAAAAACCACTTTTTGCACTTGTGTTGGTGCAGGAAACCACTTTTGCACTTGTATTAGTGTGGAAAAATCACTTTTCGCACATGTGTTAGTGTTGAAAAACCACTTTTCGCACTTGTGTTAGTGTTGAGAAACCACTTTTCACACTTGTGTTGGTGCAGGAAACCACTTTTGCACTTGTATTAGTGTGGAAAAAACACTTTTTGCACTTGTGATAGTGTTGAAAAACCACTTTTCGCACTTGTGTTAGTGTTGAAAAACCAATTTTTGCACTTGTGTTGGTGCAGGAAACCACTTTTGCACTTGTATTAGTGTGGAAAAACCACTTTTCGCACTTGAGTTAGTGTTGAAAAACCACTTTTCGCACCTGTGTTAGTGTTGGAAAACCACTTTTCGCACTTGTGTTGGTGCAGGAAAACCACTTTTGCACTTGTATTAGTGTGGAAAAAACACTTTTTGCACTTGTGATAGTGTTGAAAAACCACTTTTCGCACTTGTGTTAGTGTTGAAAAACCACTTTTCGCACTTGTGTTGGTGCAGGAAACCACTTTTGCACTTGTATTAGTGTGGAAAAACCACTTTTCGCACTTGTGTTAGAGTTGAAAAACCACTTTTCGCACTTGTGTTAGTGTTGAAACACCACTTTTCGCACTTGTGTTTGTGCAGGAAACCACTTTTGCACTTGTATTAGTGTGGAAAAAACACCCTTTTTGCACTTGTGATAGTGTTGAAAAACCACTTTTCGCACTTGTGTTAGTGTTGAAAAACCACTTTTCGCACTTGTGTTAGTGTTGAAAAACCACTTTTCGCACTTGTGTTGGTGCAAGAAACCACTTTTGCACTTGTATTAGTGTGGAAAAAACACTTTTCGCACTTGTGTTAGTGTTGAAAAACCACTTTTCGCACTTGTGTTAGTGTTGAAAAACCACTTTTTGCACTTGTGTTAGTGTTGAAAAACCACTTTTTGCACTTGTGTTGGTGCAGGAAACCACGCACTTGTATTAGTGTGGAAAAAACACTTTTTGCACTTGTGATAGTGTTGAAAAACCACTTTTCGCACTTGTGTTAGTGTTGAAAAACCACATTTCGCACTTGTGTTAGTGTTGAAAAACCACTTTTCGCACTTGTGTTGGTGCAGGAAACCACTTTCGCACTTGTGTTGGTGCAGGAAACCACTTTTGCACTTGTATTAGTGTGGAAAAACCACTTTTCGCACTTGTTTTAGTGTTGAAAAACACTTTTCGCACTTGTGTTAGTGTTGAAAAACCACTTTTCGCACTCATGTTGGTGCAGGAAACCACTTTTGCACTTGTATTAGTGTGGAAAAAACACTTTTTGCACTTGTGATAGTGTTGAAAAACCACTTTTCGCACTTGTGTTAGTGTTGAAAAAACAATTTTTGCACTTGTGTTGGTGCAGGAAACCACTTTTGCACTTGTATTAGTGTGGAAAAACCACTTTTCGCACTTGAGTTAGTGTTGAAAAACCACTTTTCGCACCTGTGTTAGTGTTGGAAAACCACTTTTCGCACTTGTGTTGGTGCAGGAAAACCACTTTTGCACTTGTATTATTGTGGAAAAAACACTTTTTGCACTTGTGATAGTGTTGAAAAACCACTTTTCGCACTTGTGTTAGTGTTGAAAAACCACTTTTCGCACTTGTGTTGGTGCAGGAAACCACTTTTGCACTTGTATTAGTGTGGAAAAACCACTTTTCGCACTTGTGTTAGAGTTGAAAAACCACTTTTCGCACTTGTGTTAGTGTTGAAACACCACTTTTCACACTTGTGTTGGTGCAGGAAACCACTTTTGCACTTGTATTAGTGTGGAAAAAACACCCTTTTTGCACTTGTGATAGTGTTGAAAAACCACTTTTCGCACTTGTGTAGTGTTGAAAACCACTTTTCGCACTTGTGTTAGTGTTGAAAAACCACTTTTCGCACTTGTGTTGGTGCAAGAAACCACTTTTGCACTTGTATTAGTGTGGAAAAAAACACTTTTCGCACTTGTGTTAGTGTTGAAAAACCACTTTTCGCACTTGTGTTAGTGTTGAAAAACCACTTTTTGCACTTGTGTTAGTGTTGAAAAACCACTTTTTGCACTTGTGTTGGTGCAGGAAACCACTTTTGCACTTGTATTAGTGTGGAAAAAACACTTTTTGCACTTGTGATAGTGTTGAAAAACCACTTTTCGCACTTGTGTTAGTGTTGAAAAACCACATTTCGCACTTGTGTTGGTGCAGGAAACCACTTTCGCACTTGTGTTGGTGCAGGAAACCACTTTTGCACTTGTATTAGTGTGGAAAAACCACTTTTCGCACTTGTGTTAGTGTTGAAAACCACTTTTCGCACTTGTGTTAGTGTTGAAACACCACTTTTCGCACTTATGTTTGTGCAGGAAACCACTTTTGCACTTGTATTAGTGTGGAAAAAACACTTTGCACTTGTGATAGTGTTGAAAAACCACTTTTCGCACTTGTGTTAGTGTTGAAAAACCACTTTTCGCACTTGTGTTGGTGCAGGAAACCACTTTTGCACTTGTTTTAGTGTGGAAAAACCACTTTTCGCACTTGTGTTAGTGTTGAAAAACCACTTTTCGCACTTGTGTTAGTGTTGAAACACCACTTTTCGCACTTGTGTTTGTGCAGGAAACCACTTTTGCACTTGCATTAGTGTGGAAAAAACACTTTGCACTTGTGATAGTGTTGAAAAACCACTTTTCACACTTGTGTTAGTGTTGAAAAACCACTTTTCGCACTTGTGTTAATGTTGAAAAACCACTTTTTGCACTTGTGTTGATGCAGGAAACCACTTTTGCACTTGTATTAGTGTGGAAAAATCACTTTTCGCACATGTGTTAGTGTTGAAAAACCACTTTTCACACTTGTGTTAGTGTTGAGAAACCACTTTTCACACTTGTGTTGGTGCAGGACCCCACTTTTGCACTTGTATTAGTGTGGAAAAAACACTTTTTGCACTTGTGATAGTGTTGAAAAACCACTTTTCGCACTTGTGTTAGTGTTGAAAAACCACTTTTCGCACTTGTGTTAGTGTTGAAAAACCACTTTTCGCACTTGTGTTGGTGCAGGAAACAACTTTTGCACTTGTATTAGTGTGGAAAAAACACTTTTTGCACTTGTGATAGTGTTGAAAAACCACTTTTCACACTTGTGTTAGTGTTGAAAAACCACTTTTCGCACTTGTGTTAATGTTGAAAAACCACTTTTTGCACTTGTGTTGGTGCAGGAAACCACTTTTGCACTTGTATTAGTGTGGAAAAATCACTTTTCGCACATGTGTTCGTGTTGAAAAACCACTTTTCACACTTGTGTTAGTGTTGAAAAACCACTTTTCGCACTTGTGTTGGTGCAGGAAACCACTTTTGCACTTGTATTAGTGTGGAAAAAACACTTTTTGCACTTGTGATAGTGTTGAAAAACCACTTTTCGCACTTGTGTTAGTGTTGAAAAACCACTTTTCGCACTTGTGTTAGTGTTGAAAAACCACTTTTTGCACTTGTGTTGGTGCAGGAAACCACTTTTGCACTTGTATTAGTGTGGAAAAAACACTGTTTGCACTTGTGATAGTGTTGAAAAACCACTTTTCGCACTTGTGTTAGTGTTGAAAAACCACTTTTCGCACTTGTGTTGGTGCAGGAAACCACTTTTGCACTTGTATTAGTGTGGAAAAAACACTTTTTGCACTTGTGATAGTGTTGAAAAACCACTTTTCACACTTGTGTTAGTGTTGAAAAACCACTTTTCGCACTTGTGTTAATGTTGAAAAACCACTTTTTGCACTTGTGTTGGTGCAGGAAACCACTTTTGCACTTGTATTAGTGTGGAAAAATCACTTTTCGCACATGTGTTCGTGTTGAAAAACCACTTTTCACACTTGTGTTAGTGTTGAAAAACCACTTTTCGCACTTGTGTTGGTGCAGGAAACCACTTTTGCACTTGTATTAGTGTGGAAAAAACACTTTTTGCACTTGTGATAGTGTTGAAAAACCACTTTTCGCACTTGTGTTAGTGTTGAAAAACCACTTTTCGCACTTGTGTTAGTGTTGAAAAACCACTTTTCGCACTTGTGTTGGTGCAGGAAACCACTTTTGCACTTGTATTAGTGTGGAAAAAACACTGTTTGCACTTGTGATAGTGTTGAAAAACCACTTTTCGCACTTGTGTTAGTGTTGAAAAACCACTTTTCGCACTTGTGTTGGTGCAGGAAACCACTTTTGCACTTGTATTAGTGTGGAAAAAACACTTTTTGCACTTGTGATAGTGTTGAAAAACCACTTTTTGCACTTGTGATAGTGTTGAAAAACCACTTTTCGCACTTGTGTTACTGTTGAAAAACCACATTTCGCACTTGTGTTGGTGCAGGAAACCACTTTTGCACTTGTATTAGTGTGAAAAAAACACTTTTTGCACTTGTGATAGTGTTGAAAAACCACTTTTCGCACTTGTCTTAGTGATGAAAAACCAGTTTTCGCACTTGTGTTGGTGCAGGAAACCACTTTTGCACTTGTATTAGTGTGGAAAAAACACTTTTCGCACTTGTGTTAGTGTTGAAAAACCACTTTTCGCACTTGTGTTCGTCTTGAAAAACCACTTTTCGCACTTGTGTTGGTGCAAGAAACCACTTTTGCACTTGTATTAGTGTGGAAAAAACACTTTTCGCACTTGTGTTAGTGTTGAAAAACCACTTTTCGCACTTGTGTTAGTGTTGAAAAACCACTTTTTGCACTTGTGTTAGTGTTGAAAAACCACTTTTTGCACTTGTGTTGGTGCAGGAAACCACTTTTGCACTTGTATTAGTGTGGAAAAAACACTTTTTGCACTTGTGATAGTGTTGAAAAACCACTTTTCGCACTTGTGTTAGTGTTGAAAAACCACATTTCGCACTTGTGTTAGTGTTGAAAAACCACTTTTCGCACTTGTGTTGGTGCAGGAAACCACTTTCGCACTTGTGTTGGTGCAGGAAACCACTTTTGCACTTGTATTAGTGTGGAAAAACCACTTTTCGCCTTTGTGTTAGTGTTGAAAAACCACTTTTCGCACTTGTGTTAGTGTTGAAAAACCACTTTTCGCACTCATGTTGGTGCAGGAAACCACTTTTGCACTTGTATTAGTGTGGAAAAAACACTTTTTGCACTTGTGATAGTGTTGAAAAACCACTTTTCGCACTTGTGTTAGTGTTGAAAAACCAATTTTTGCACTTGTGTTGGTGCAGGAAACCACTTTTGCACTTGTATTAGTGTGGAAAAACCACTTTTCGCACTTGAGTTAGTGTTGAAAAACCACTTTTCGCACCTGTGTTAGTGTTGGAAAACCACTTTTCGCACTTGTGTTGGTGCAGGAAAATCACTTTTGCACTTGTATTAGTGTGGAAAAAACACTTTTTGCACTTGTGATAGTGTTGAAAAACCACTTTTCGCACTTGTGTTAGTGTTGAAAAACCACTTTTCGCACTTGTGTTGGTGCAGGAAACCACTTTTGCACTTGTATTAGTGTGGAAAAACCACTTTTCGCACTTGTGTTAGAGTTGAAAAACCACTTTTCGCACTTGTGTTAGTGTTGAAACACCACTTTTCGCACTTGTGTTGGTGCAGGAAACCACTTTTGCACTTGTATTAGTGTGGAAAAAACACCCTTTTTGCACTTGTGATAGTGTTGAAAAACCACTTTTCGCACTTGTGTTAGTGTTGAAAAACCACTTTTCGCACTTGTGTTAGTGTTGAAAAACCACTTTTCGCACTTGTGTTGGTGCAAGAAACCACTTTTGCACTTGTATTAGTGTGGAAAAAACACTTTCGCACTTGTGTTAGTGTTGAAAAACCACTTTTCGCACTTGTGTTAGTGTTGAAAAACCACTTTTTGCACTTGTGTTAGTGTTGAAAAACCACTTTTTGCACTTGTGTTGGTGCAGGAAACCACTTTTGCACTTGTATTAGTGTGGAAAAAACACTTTTTGCACTTGTGATAGTGTTGAAAAACCACTTTTCGCACTTGTGTTAGTGTTGAAAAACCACATTTCGCACTTGTGTTGGTGCAGGAAACCACTTTCGCACTTGTGTTGGTGCAGGAAACCACTTTTGCACTTGTATTAGTGTGGAAAAACCACTTTTCGCACTTGTGTTAGTGTTGAAAAACCACTTTTCGCACTTGTGTTAGTGTTGAAACACCACTTTTCGCACTTGTGTTTGTGCAGGAAACCACTTTTGCACTTGTATTAGTGTGGAAAAAACACTTTGCACTTGTGATAGTGTTGAAAAACCACTTTTCGCACTTGTGTTAGTGTTGAAAAACCACTTTTCGCACTTGTGTTAGTGCAGGAAACCACTTTTGCACTTGTTTTAGTGTGGAAAAACCACTTTTCGCACTTGTGTTAGTGTTGAAAAACCACTTTTCGCACTTGTGTTAGTGTTGAAACACCACTTTTCGCACTTGTGTTTGTGCAGGAAACCACTTTTGCACTTGTATTAGTGTGGAAAAAACACTTTGCACTTGTGATAGTGTTGAAAAACCACTTTTCACACTTGTGTTAGTGTTGAAAAACCACTTTTCGTACTTGTGTTAATGTTGAAAAACCACTTTTTGCACTTGTGTTGGTGCAGGAAACCACTTTTGCACTTGTATTAGTGTGGAAAAATCACTTTTCGCACATGTGTTAGTGTTGAAAAACCACTTTTCACACTTGTGTTAGTGTTGAGAAACCACTTTTCACACTTGTGTTGGTGCAGGACCCCACTTTTGCACTTGTATTAGTGTGGAAAAAACACTTTTTGCACTTGTGATAGTGTTGAAAAACCACTTTTCGCACTTGTGTTAGTGTTGAAAAACCACTTTTCGCACTTGTGTTAGTGTTGAAAAACCACTTTTCGCACTTGTGTTGGTGCAGGAAACCACTTTTGCACTTGTATTAGTGTGGAAAAAACACTTTTTGCACTTGTGATAGTGTTGAAAAACCACTTTTCACACTTGTGTTAGTGTTGAAAAACCACTTTTCGCACTTGTGTTAATGTTGAAAAACCACTTTTTGCACTTGTGTTGGTGCAGGAAACCACTTTTGCACTTGTAATAGTGTGGAAAAATCACTTTTCGCACATGTGTTCGTGTTGAAAAACCACTTTTCACACTTGTGTTAGTGTTGAAAAACCACTTTTCGCACTTGTGTTGGTGCAGGAAACCACTTTTGCACTTGTATTAGTGTGGAAAAAACACTTTTTGCACTTGTGATAGTGTTGAAAAACCACTTTTCGCACTTGTGTTAGTGTTGAAAAACCACTTTTCGCACTTGTGTTAGTGTTGAAAAACCACTTTTCGCACTTGTGTTGGTGCAGGAAACCACTTTTGCACTTGTATTAGTGTGGAAAAAACACTGTTTGCACTTGTGATAGTGTTGAAAAACCACTTTTCGCACTTGTGTTAGTGTTGAAAAACCACTTTTCGCACTTGTGTTGGTGCAGGAAACCACTTTTGCACTTGTATTAGTGTGGAAAAAACACTTTTTGCACTTGTGATAGTGTTGAAAAACCACTTTTCACACTTGTGTTAGTGTTGAAAAACCACTTTTCGCACTTGTGTTAATGTTGAAAAACCACTTTTTGCACTTGTGTTGGTGCAGGAAACCACTTTTGCACTTGTATTAGTGTGGAAAAATCACTTTTCGCACATGTGTTCGTGTTGAAAAACCACTTTTCACACTTGTGTTAGTGTTGAAAAACCACTTTTCGCACTTGTGTTGGTGCAGGAAACCACTTTTGCACTTGTATTAGTGTGGAAAAAACACTTTTTGCACTTGTGATAGTGTTGAAAAACCACTTTTCGCACTTGTGTTAGTGTTGAAAAACCACTTTTCGCACTTGTGTTAGTGTTGAAAAACCACTTTTCGCACTTGTGTTGGTGCAGGAAACCACTTTTGCACTTGTATTAGTGTGGAAAAAACACTGTTTGCACTTGTGATAGTGTTGAAAAACCACTTTTCGCACTTGTGTTAGTGTTGAAAAACCACTTTTCGCACTTGTGTTGGTGCAGGAAACCACTTTTGCACTTGTATTAGTGTGGAAAAAACACTTTTTGCACTTGTGATAGTGTTGAAAAACCACTTTTTGCACTTGTGATAGTGTTGAAAAACCACTTTTCGCACTTGTGTTACTGTTGAAAAACCACTTTTCGCACTTGTGTTGGTGCAGGAAACCACTTTTGCACTTGTATTAGTGTGAAAAAAACACTTTTTGCACTTGTGATAGTGTTGAAAAACCACTTTTCGCACTTGTCTTAGTGATGAAAAACCAGTTTTCGCACTTGTGTTGGTGCAGGAAACCACTTTTGCACTTGTATTAGTGTGGAAAAACCACTTTTCGCACTTGTGTTAGTGTTGAAAAACCACTTTTCGCACTTGTGTTAATGTTGAAAAACCACTTTTTGCACTTGTGTTGGTGCAGGAAACCACTTTTGCACTTGTATTAGTGTGGAAAAATCACTTTTCGCACATGTGTTAGTGTTGAAAAACCACTTTTCACACTTGTGTTAGTGTTGAGAAACCGCTTTTCACACTTGTGTTGGTGCAGGAAACCACTTTTGCACTTGTATTAGTGTGGAAAAAACACTTTTTGCACTTGTGATAGTGTTGAAAAACCACTTTTCACACTTGTGTTAGTGTTGAAAAACCACTTTTCGCACTTGTGTTAATGTTGAAAAACCACTTTTTGCACTTGTGTTGGTGCAGGAAACCACTTTTGCACTTGTATTAGTGTGGAAAAATCACTTTTCGCACATGTGTTCGTGTTGAAAAACCGCTTTTCACACTTGTGTTAGTGTTGAAAAACCACTTTTCGCACTTGTGTTGGTGCAGGAAACCACTTTTGCACTTGTATTAGTGTGGAAAAAACACTTTTTGCACTTGTAATAGTGTTGAAAAACCACTTTTCGCACTTGTGTTAGTGTTGAAAAACCACTTTTCGCACTGTGTTGGTGCAAGAAACCACTTTTGCACTTGTATTAGTGTGGAAAAAACACTTTTCGCACTTGTGTTAGTGTTGAAAAACCACTTTTCGCACTTGTGTTGGTGCAGGAAACCACTTTTGCACTTGTATTAGTGTGGAAAAAACACTTTTTGTACTTGTGATAGTGTTGAAAAAGCACTTTTCGCACTTGTGTTAGTGTTGAAAAACCACTTTTAGCACTTGTGTTGGTGCAGGAAACCACTTTTGCACTTGTAGTAGTGTGGAAAAAACACTTTTTGCACATGTGATAGTGTTGAAAAACCACTTTTCGCATTTGTGTTAGTGTTGAAAAACCACTTTTCGCACTTGTGTTGGTGCAGGAAACCACTTCTGCACTTGTATTAGTGTGGAGAAACCACTTTTCGCACTTGTGTTAGTGGTGAAAAACCACTTTTCGCACTTGTGTTAGTGTTGAAAAACCACTTTTTGCACTTGTGTTGGTGCAGGAAACCACTTTTGCACTTGTATTAGTGTGGAAAAAACACTTTTTGCACTTGTGATAGTGTTGAAAAACCACTTTTCGCACTTGTGTTAGTGTTGAAAAATCACTTTTCGCACTTGTGTTAGTGTTGAAAAACTACTTTTCGCACTTGTGTTGGTGCAGGAAACCACTTTTGCACTTGTATTAGTGTGGAAAAAATACTTTTTGCACTTGTGATAGTGTTGAAAAACCACTTTTCGCACTTGTGTTAGTGTTGAAAAACCACTTTTCGCACGTGTGTTGGTGCAGGAAACCACTTTTGCACTTGTATTAGTGTGGAAAAAACACTTTTTGCACTTGTGATAGTGTTGAAAAACCACTTTTCACACTTGTGTTAGTGTTGAAAAACCACTTTTCGCACTTGTGTTGGTGCAGGAAACCACTTTTGCACTTGTAATAGTGTGGAAAAAACACTTTTTGCACTTGTGATAGTGTTGAAAAACCACTTTTCGCACTTGTGTTAGTGTTGAAAAACCACTTTTCGCACTTGTGTTGGTGCAGGAAACCACTTTTGCACTTGTATAAGTGTGGAAAAAACACTTTTTGCACTTGTGATAGTGTTGAAAAACCACTTTTCGCACTTGTGGTTAGTGTTGAAAAACCACTTTTCGCACTTGTGTTAGTGTTGAAAAACCACTTTTCGCACTTGTGTTGGTGCAGGAAACCACTTTTGCACTTGTATTATTGTGGAAAAAACACTTTTTGCACTTGTGATAGTGTTGAAAAACCACTTTTCGCACTTGTGTTAGTGTTGAAAAACCACTTTTCGCACTTGTGTTAGTGTTGAAAAACCACTTTTCGCACTTGTGTTGGTGCAGGAAACCACTTTTGCACTTGTATTAGTGTGGAAAAAACACTTTTTGCACTTGTGATAGTGTTGAAAAACCACTTTTCGCACTTGTGTTAGTGTTGAAAAACCACTTTTCGCACTTGTGTTAGTGTTGAAAAACTACTTTTCGCACTTGTGTTGGTGCAGGAAACCACTTTTGCACTTGTATTAGTGTGGAAAAAACACTTTTTGCACTTGTGATAGTGTGGAAAAAACACCTTTCGCACTTGTGTTAGTGTTGAAAAACCACTTTTCGCACTTGTGTTAGTGTTGAAAAACCACTTTTCGCACTCATGTTGGTGCAGGAAACCACTTTTGCACTTGTATTAGTGTGGAAAAAACACTTTTTGCACTTGTGATAGTGTTGAAAAACCACTTTTCGCACTTGTGTTAGTGTTGAAAAACCAATTTTTGCACTTTTGTTGGTGCAGGAAACCACTTTTGCACTTGTATTAGTGTGGAAAAATCACTTTTCGCACATGTGTTAGTGTTGAAAAACCACTTTTCACACTTGTGTTAGTGTTGAGAAACCACTTTTCACACTTGTGTTGGTGCAGGAAACCACCTTTGCACTTGTATTAGTGTGGAAAAAACACTTTTTGCACTTGTGATAGTGTTGAAAAACCACTTTTCACACTTGTGTTAGTGTTGAAAAACCACTTTTCGCACTTGTGTTAATGTTGAAAAACCACTTTTTGCACTTGTGTTGGTGCAGGAAACCACTTTTGCACTTGTATTAGTGTGGAAAAATCACGTTTCGCACATGTGTTCGTGTTGAAAAACCACTTTTCACACTTGTGTTAGTGTTGAAAAACCACTTTTCGCACTTGTGTTGGTGCAGGAAACCACTTTTGCACTTGTATTAGTGTGGAAAAAACACTTTTTGCACTTGTAATAGTGTTGAAAAACCACTTTTCGCACTTGTGTTAGTGTTGAAAAACCACTTTTCGCACTTGTGTTGGTGCAAGAAACCACTTTTGCACTTGTATTAGTGTGGAAAAAACACTTTTCGCACTTGTGTTAGTGTTGAAAAACCACTTTTCGCACTTGTGTTGGTGCAGGAAACCACTTTTGCACTTGTATTAGTGTGGAAAAAACACTTTTTGTACTTGTGATAGTGTTGAAAAAGCACTTTTCGCACTTGTGTTAGTGTTGAAAAACCACTTTTAGCACTTGTGTTGGTGCGGGAAACCACTTTTGCACTTGTAGTAGTGTGGAAAAAACACTTTTTGCACTTGTGATAGTGTTGAAAAACCACTTTTCGCATTTGTGTTAGTGTTGAAAAACCACTTTTCGCACTTGTGTTGGTGCAGGAAACCACTTTTGCACTTGTATTAGTGTGGAGAAACCACTTTTCGCACTTGTGTTAGTGGTGAAAAACCACTTTTCGCACTTGTGTTAGTGTTGAAAAACCACTTTTTGCACTTGTGTTGGTGCAGGAAACCACTTTTGCACTTGTATTAGTGTGGAAAAAACACTTTTTGCACTTGTGATAGTGTTGAAAAACCACTTTTCGCACTTGTGTTAGTGTTGAAAAATCACTTTTCGCACTTGTGTTAGTGTTGAAAAACTACTTTTCGCACTTGTGTTGGTGCAGGAAACCACTTTTGCACTTGTATTAGTGTGGAAAAAATACTTTTTGCACTTGTGATAGTGTTGAAAAACCACTTTTCGCACTTGTGTTAGTGTTGAAAAACCACTTTTCGCACGTGTGTTGGTGCAGGAAACCACTTTTGCACTTGTATTAGTGTGGAAAAAACACTTTTTGCACTTGTGATAGTGTTGAAAAACCACTTTTCACACTTGTGTTAGTGTTGAAAAACCACTTTTCGCACTTGTGTTGGTGCAGGAAACCACTTTTGCACTTGTAATAGTGTGGAAAAAACACTTTTTGCACTTGTGATAGTGTTGAAAAACCACTTTTCGCACTTGTGTTAGTGTTGAAAAACCACTTTTCGCACTTGTGTTGGTGCAGGAAACCACTTTTGCACTTGTATAAGTGTGGAAAAAACACTTTTTGCACTTGTGATAGTGTTGAAAAACCACTTTTCGCACTTGTGGTTAGTGTTGAAAAACCACTTTTCGCACTTGTGTTAGTGTTGAAAAACCACTTTTCGCACTTGTGTTGGTGCAGGAAACCACTTTTGCACTTGTATTATTGTGGAAAAAACACTTTTTGCACTTGTGATAGTGTTGAAAAACCACTTTTCGCACTTGTGTTAGTGTTGAAAAACCACTTTTCGCACTTGTGTTAGTGTTGAAAAACCACTTTTCGCACTTGTGTTGGTGCAGGAAACCACTTTTGCACTTGTATTAGTGTGGAAAAAACACTTTTTGCACTTGTGATAGTGTTGAAAAACCACTTTTCGCACTTGTGTTAGTGTTGAAAAACCACTTTTCGCACTTGTGTTAGTGTTGAAAAACTACTTTTCGCACTTGTGTTGGTGCAGGAAACCACTTTTGCACTTGTATTAGTGTGGAAAAAACACTTTTTGCACTTGTGATAGTGTGGAAAAAACACCTTTCGCACTTGTGTTTGTGTTGAAAAACCACTTTTCGCACTTGTGTTAGTGTTGAAAAACCACTTTTCGCACTCATGTTGGTGCAGGAAACCACTTTTGCACTTGTATTAGTGTGGAAAAAACACTTTTTGCACTTGTGATAGTGTTGAAAAACCACTTTTCGCACTTGTGTTAGTGTTGAAAAACCAATTTTTGCACTTTTGTTGGTGCAGGAAACCACTTTTGCACTTGTATTAGTGTGGAAAAACCACTTTTCGCACTTGAGTTAGTTTTGAAAAACCACTTTTCGCACCTGTGTTAGTGTTGGAAAACCACTTTTCGCACTTGTGTTGGTGCAGGAAAACCACTTTTGCACTTGTATTAGTGTGGAAAAAACACTTTTCGCACTTGTGTTGGTGCAAGAAACCACTTTTGCACTTGTATTAGTGTGGAAAAAACACTTTTCGCACTTGTGTTAGTGTTGAAAAACCACTTTTCGCACTTGTGTTAGTGTTGAAAAACCACTTTTTGCACTTGTGTTAGTGTTGAAAAACCACTTTTTGCACTTGTGTTGGTGCAGGAAACCACTTTTGCACTTGTATTAGTGTGGAAAAAACACTTTTTGCACTTGTGATAGTGTTGAAAAACCACTTTTCGCACTTGTGTTAGTGTTGAAAAACCACATTTCGCACTTGTGTTAGTGTTGAAAAACCACTTTTCGCACTTGTGTTGGTGCAGGAAACCACTTTCGCACTTGTGTTGGTGCAGGAAACCACTTTTGCACTTGTATTAGTGTGGAAAAACCACTTTTCGCACTTGTGTTAGTGTTGAAAAACCACTTTTCGCACTTGTGTTAGTGTTGAAACACCACTTTTCGCACTTGTGTTTGTGCAGGAAACCACTTTTGCACTTGTATTAGTGTGGAAAAAACACTTTGCACTTGTGATAGTGTTGAAAAACCACTTTTCGCACTTGTGTTAGTGTTGAAAAACCACTTTTCGCACTTGTGTTGGTGCAGGAAACCACTTTTGCACTTGTATTAGTGTGGAAAAACCACTTTTCGCACTTGTGTTAGTGTTGAAAAACCACTTTTCGCAATTGTGTTAGTGTTGAAACACCACTTTTCGCACTTGTGTTTGTGCAGGAAACCACTTTTGCACTTGTATTAGTGTGGAAAAAACACTTTGCACTTGTGATAGTGTTGAAAAACCACTTTTCACACTTGTGTTAGTGTTGAAAAACCACTTTTCGCACTTGTGTTAATGTTGAAAAACCACTTTTTGCACTTGTGTTGGTGCAGGAAACCACTTTTGCACTTGTATTAGTGTGGAAAAATCACTTTTCGCACATGTGTTAGTGTTGAAAAACCACTTTTCGCACTTGTGTTAGTGTTGAGAAACCACTTTTCACACTTGTGTTGGTGCAGGAAACCACTTTTGCACTTGTATTAGTGTGGAAAAAACACTTTTTGCACTTGTGATAGTGTTGAAAAACCACTTTTCGCACTTGTGTTAGTGTTGAAAAACCAATTTTTGCACTTTTGTTGGTGCGGGAAACCACTTTTGCACTTGTATTAGTGTGGAAAAACCACTTTTCGCACTTGAGTTAGTTTTGAAAAACCACTTTTCGCACCTGTGTTAGTGTTGGAAAACCACTTTTCGCACTTGTGTTGGTGCAGGAAAACCACTTTTGCACTTGTATTAGTGTGGAAAAAACACTTTTCGCACTTGTGTTGGTGCAAGAAACCACTTTTGCACTTGTATTAGTGTGGAAAAAACACTTTTCGCACTTGTGTTAGTGTTGAAAAACCACTTTTCGCACTTGTGTTAGTGTTGAAAAACCACTTTTTGCACTTGTGTTAGTGTTGAAAAACCACTTTTTGCACTTGTGTTGGTGCAGGAAACCACTTTTGCACTTGTATTAGTGTGGAAAAAACACTTTTTGCACTTGTGATAGTGTTGAAAAACCACTTTTCGCACTTGTGTTAGTGTTGAAAAACCACATTTCGCACTTGTGTTAGTGTTGAAAAACCACTTTTCGCACTTGTGTTGGTGCAGGAAACCACTTTCGCACTTGTGTTGGTGCAGGAAACCACTTTTGCACTTGTATTAGTGTGGAAAAACCACTTTTCGCACTTGTGTTAGTGTTGAAAAACCACTTTTCGCACTTGTGTTAGTGTTGAAACACCACTTTTCGCACTTGTGTTTGTGCAGGAAACCACTTTTGCACTTGTATTAGTGTGGAAAAAACACTTTGCACTTGTGATAGTGTTGAAAAACCACTTTTCGCACTTGTGTTAGTGTTGAAAAACCACTTTTCGCACTTGTGTTGGTGCAGGAAACCACTTTTGCACTTGTATTAGTGTGGAAAAACCACTTTTCGCACTTGTGTTAGTGTTGAAAAACCACTTTTCGCAATTGTGTTAGTGTTGAAACACCACTTTTCGCACTTGTGTTTGTGCAGGAAACCACTTTTGCACTTGTATTAGTGTGGAAAAAACACTTTGCACTTGTGATAGTGTTGAAAAACCACTTTTCACACTTGTGTTAGTGTTGAAAAACCACTTTTCGCACTTGTGTTAATGTTGAAAAACCACTTTTTGCACTTGTGTTGGTGCAGGAAACCACTTTTGCACTTGTATTAGTGTGGAAAAATCACTTTTCGCACATGTGTTAGTGTTGAAAAACCACTTTTCGCACTTGTGTTAGTGTTGAGAAACCACTTTTCACACTTGTGTTGGTGCAGGAAACCACTTTTGCACTTGTATTAGTGTGGAAAAAACACTTTTTGCACTTGTGATAGTGTTGAAAAACCACTTTTCGCACTTGTGTTAGTGTTGAAAAACCAATTTTTGCACTTGTGTTGGTGCAGGAAACCACTTTTGCACTTGTATTAGTGTGGAAAAACCACTTTTCGCACTTGAGTTAGTGTTGAAAAACCACTTTTCGCACCTGTGTTAGTGTTGGAAAACCACTTTTCGCACTTGTGTTGGTGCAGGAAAACCACTTTTGCACTTGTATTAGTGTGGAAAAAACACTTTTTGCACTTGTGATAGTGTTGAAAAACCACTTTTCGCACTTGTGTTAGTGTTGAAAAACCACTTTTCGCACTTGTGTTGGTGCAGGAAACCACTTTTGCACTTGTATTAGTGTGGAAAAACCACTTTTCGCACTTGTGTTAGAGTTGAAAAACCACTTTTCGCACTTGTGTTAGTGTTGAAACACCACTTTTCGCACTTGTGTTTGTGCAGGAAACCACTTTTGCACTTGTATTAGTGTGGAAAAAACACCCTTTTTGCACTTGTGATAGTGTTGAAAAACCACTTTTCGCACTTGTGTTAGTGTTGAAAAACCACTTTTCGCACTTGTGTTAGTGTTGAAAAACCACTTTTCGCACTTGTGTTGGTGCAAGAAACCACTTTTGCACTTGCATTAGTGTGGAAAAAACACTTTTCGCACTTGTGTTAGTGTTGAAAAACCACTTTTCGCACTTGTGTTAGTGTTGAAAAACCACTTTTTGCACTTGTGTTAGTGTTGAAAAACCACTTTTTGCACTTGTGTTGGTGCAGGAAACCACTTTTGCACTTGTATTAGTGTGGAAAAAACACTTTTTGCACTTGTGATAGTGTTGAAAAACCACTTTTCGCACTTGTGTTAGTGTTGAAAAACCACATTTCGCACTTGTGTTAGTGTTGAAAAACCACTTTTCGCACTTGTGTTGGTGCAGGAAACCACTTTCGCACTTGTGTTGGTGCAGGAAACCACTTTTGCACTTGTATTAGTGTGGAAAAACCACTTTTCGCACTTGTTTTAGTGTTGAAAAACCACTTTTCGCACTTGTGTTAGTGTTGAAAAACCACTTTTCGCACTCATGTTGGTGCAGGAAACCACTTTTGCACTTGTATTAGTGTGGAAAAAACACTTTTTGCACTTGTGATAGTGTTGAAAAACCACTTTTCGCACTTGTGTTAGTGTTGAAAAAACAATTTTTGCACTTGTGTTGGTGCAGGAAACCACTTTTGCACTTGTATTAGTGTGGAAAAACCACTTTTCGCACTTGAGTTAGTGTTGAAAAACCACTTTTCGCACCTGTGTTAGTGTTGGAAAACCACTTTTCGCACTTGTGTTGGTGCAGGAAAACCACTTTTGCACTTGTATTAGTGTGGAAAAAACACTTTTTGCACTTGTGATAGTGTTGAAAAACCACTTTTCGCACTTGTGTTAGTGTTGAAAAACCACTTTTCGCACTTGTGTTGGTGCAGGAAACCACTTTTGCACTTGTATTAGTGTGGAAAAACCACTTTTCGCACTTGTGTTAGAGTTGAAAAACCACTTTTCGCACTTGTGTTAGTGTTGAAACACCACTTTTCACACTTGTGTTGGTGCAGGAAACCACTTTTGCACTTGTATTAGTGTGGAAAAAACACCCTTTTTGCACTTGTGATAGTGTTGAAAAACCACTTTTCGCACTTGTGTTAGTGTTGAAAAACCACTTTTCGCACTTGTGTTAGTGTTGAAAAACCACTTTTCGCACTTGTGTTGGTGCAAGAAACCACTTTTGCACTTGTATTAGTGTGGAAAAAACACTTTTCGCACTTGTGTTAGTGTTGAAAAACCACTTTTCGCACTTGTGTTAGTGTTGAAAAACCACTTTTTGCACTTGTGTTAGTGTTGAAAAACCACTTTTTGCACTTGTGTTGGTGCAGGAAACCACTTTTGCACTTGTATTAGTGTGGAAAAAACACTTTTTGCACTTGTGATAGTGTTGAAAAACCACTTTTCGCACTTGTGTTAGTGTTGAAAAACCACATTTCGCACTTGTGTTGGTGCAGGAAACCACTTTCGCACTTGTGTTGGTGCAGGAAACCACTTTTGCACTTGTATTAGTGTGGAAAAACCACTTTTCGCACTTGTGTTAGTGTTGAAAAACCACTTTTCGCACTTGTGTTAGTGTTGAAACACCACTTTTCGCACTTATGTTTGTGCAGGAAACCACTTTTGCACTTGTATTAGTGTGGAAAAAACACTTTGCACTTGTGATAGTGTTGAAAAACCACTTTTCGCACTTGTGTTAGTGTTGAAAAACCACTTTTCGCACTTGTGTTGGTGCAGGAAACCACTTTTGCACTTGTTTTAGTGTGGAAAAACCACTTTTCGCACTTGTGTTAGTGTTGAAAAACCACTTTTCGCACTTGTGTTAGTGTTGAAACACCACTTTTCGCACTTGTGTTTGTGCAGGAAACCACTTTTGCACTTGTATTAGTGTGGAAAAAACACTTTGCACTTGTGATAGTGTTGAAAAACCACTTTTCACACTTGTGTTAGTGTTGAAAAACCACTTTTCGCACTTGTGTTAATGTTGAAAAACCACTTTTTGCACTTGTGTTGATGCAGGAAACCACTTTTGCACTTGTATTAGTGTGGAAAAATCACTTTTCGCACTTGTGTTAGTGTTGAAAAACCACTTTTCGCACTTGTGTTAGTGTTGAAAAACTACTTTTCGCACTTGTGTTGGTGCAGGAAACCACTTTTGCACTTGTATTAGTGTGGAAAAAACACTTTTTGCACTTGTGATAGTGTGGAAAAAACACCTTTCGCACTTGTGTTAGTGTTGAAAAACCACTTTTCGCACTTGTGTTAGTGTTGAAAAACCACTTTTCGCACTCATGTTGGTGCAGGAAACCACTTTTGCACTTGTATTAGTGTGGAAAAAACACTTTTTGCACTTGTGATAGTGTTGAAAAACCACTTTTCGCACTTGTGTTAGTGTTGAAAAACCAATTTTTGCACTTTTGTTGGTGCAGGAAACCACTTTTGCACTTGTATTAGTGTGGAAAAATCACTTTTCGCACATGTGTTAGTGTTGAAAAACCACTTTTCACACTTGTGTTAGTGTTGAGAAACCACTTTTCACACTTGTGTTGGTGCAGGAAACCACTTTTGCACTTGTATTAGTGTGGAAAAAACACTTTTTGCACTTGTGATAGTGTTGAAAAACCACTTTTCACACTTGTGTTAGTGTTGAAAAACCACTTTTCGCACTTGTGTTAATGTTGAAAAACCACTTTTTGCACTTGTGTTGGTGCAGGAAACCACTTTTGCACTTGTATTAGTGTGGAAAAATCACGTTTCGCACATGTGTTCGTGTTGAAAAACCACTTTTCACACTTGTGTTAGTGTTGAAAAACCACTTTTCGCACTTGTGTTGGTGCAGGAAACCACTTTTGCACTTGTATTAGTGTGGAAAAAACACTTTTTGCACTTGTAATAGTGTTGAAAAACCACTTTTCGCACTTGTGTTAGTGTTGAAAAACCACTTTTCGCACTTGTGTTGGTGCAAGAAACCACTTTTGCACTTGTATTAGTGTGGAAAAAACACTTTTCGCACTTGTGTTAGTGTTGAAAAACCACTTTTCGCACTTGTGTTGGTGCAGGAAACCACTTTTGCACTTGTATTAGTGTGGAAAAAACACTTTTTGTACTTGTGATAGTGTTGAAAAAGCACTTTTCGCACTTGTGTTAGTGTTGAAAAACCACTTTTAGCACTTGTGTTGGTGCGGGAAACCACTTTTGCACTTGTAGTAGTGTGGAAAAAACACTTTTTGCACTTGTGATAGTGTTGAAAAACCACTTTTCGCATTTGTGTTAGTGTTGAAAAACCACTTTTCGCACTTGTGTTGGTGCAGGAAACCACTTTTGCACTTGTATTAGTGTGGAGAAACCACTTTTCGCACTTGTGTTAGTGGTGAAAAACCACTTTTCGCACTTGTGTTAGTGTTGAAAAACCACTTTTTGCACTTGTGTTGGTGCAGGAAACCACTTTTGCACTTGTATTAGTGTGGAAAAAACACTTTTTGCACTTGTGATAGTGTTGAAAAACCACTTTTCGCACTTGTGTTAGTGTTGAAAAATCACTTTTCGCACTTGTGTTAGTGTTGAAAAACTACTTTTCGCACTTGTGTTGGTGCAGGAAACCACTTTTGCACTTGTATTAGTGTGGAAAAAATACTTTTTGCACTTGTGATAGTGTTGAAAAACCACTTTTCGCACTTGTGTTAGTGTTGAAAAACCACTTTTCGCACGTGTGTTGGTGCAGGAAACCACTTTTGCACTTGTATTAGTGTGGAAAAAACACTTTTTGCACTTGTGATAGTGTTGAAAAACCACTTTTCACACTTGTGTTAGTGTTGAAAAACCACTTTTCGCACTTGTGTTGGTGCAGGAAACCACTTTTGCACTTGTAATAGTGTGGAAAAAACACTTTTTGCACTTGTGATAGTGTTGAAAAACCACTTTTCGCACTTGTGTTAGTGTTGAAAAACCACTTTTCGCACTTGTGTTGGTGCAGGAAACCACTTTTGCACTTGTATAAGTGTGGAAAAAACACTTTTTGCACTTGTGATAGTGTTGAAAAACCACTTTTCGCACTTGTGGTTAGTGTTGAAAAACCACTTTTCGCACTTGTGTTAGTGTTGAAAAACCACTTTTCGCACTTGTGTTGGTGCAGGAAACCACTTTTGCACTTGTATTATTGTGGAAAAAACACTTTTTGCACTTGTGATAGTGTTGAAAAACCACTTTTCGCACTTGTGTTAGTGTTGAAAAACCACTTTTCGCACTTGTGTTAGTGTTGAAAAACCACTTTTCGCACTTGTGTTGGTGCAGGAAACCACTTTTGCACTTGTATTAGTGTGGAAAAAACACTTTTTGCACTTGTGATAGTGTTGAAAAACCACTTTTCGCACTTGTGTTAGTGTTGAAAAACCACTTTTCGCACTTGTGTTAGTGTTGAAAAACTACTTTTCGCACTTGTGTTGGTGCAGGAAACCACTTTTGCACTTGTATTAGTGTGGAAAAAACACTTTTTGCACTTGTGATAGTGTGGAAAAAACACCTTTCGCACTTGTGTTTGTGTTGAAAAACCACTTTTCGCACTTGTGTTAGTGTTGAAAAACCACTTTTCGCACTCATGTTGGTGCAGGAAACCACTTTTGCACTTGTATTAGTGTGGAAAAAACACTTTTTGCACTTGTGATAGTGTTGAAAAACCACTTTTCGCACTTGTGTTAGTGTTGAAAAACCACTTTTCGCACTTGTGTTAGTGTTGAAAAACTACTTTTCGCACTTGTGTTGGTGCAGGAAACCACTTTTGCACTTGTATTAGTGTGGAAAAAACACTTTTTGCACTTGTGATAGTGTGGAAAAAACACCTTTCGCACTTGTGTTAGTGTTGAAAAACCACTTTTCGCACTTGTGTTAGTGTTGAAAAACCACTTTTCGCACTCATGTTGGTGCAGGAAACCACTTTTGCACTTGTATTAGTGTGGAAAAAACACTTTTTGCACTTGTGATAGTGTTGAAAAACCACTTTTCGCACTTGTGTTAGTGTTGAAAAACCAATTTTTGCACTTTTGTTGGTGCAGGAAACCACTTTTGCACTTGTATTAGTGTGGAAAAATCACTTTTCGCACATGTGTTAGTGTTGAAAAACCACTTTTCACACTTGTGTTAGTGTTGAGAAACCACTTTTCACACTTGTGTTGGTGCAGGAAACCACTTTTGCACTTGTATTAGTGTGGAAAAAACACTTTTTGCACTTGTGATAGTGTTGAAAAACCACTTTTCACACTTGTGTTAGTGTTGAAAAACCACTTTTCGCACTTGTGTTAATGTTGAAAAACCACTTTTTGCACTTGTGTTGGTGCAGGAAACCACTTTTGCACTTGTATTAGTGTGGAAAAATCACGTTTCGCACATGTGTTCGTGTTGAAAAACCACTTTTCACACTTGTGTTAGTGTTGAAAAACCACTTTTCGCACTTGTGTTGGTGCAGGAAACCACTTTTGCACTTGTATTAGTGTGGAAAAAACACTTTTTGCACTTGTAATAGTGTTGAAAAACCACTTTTCGCACTTGTGTTAGTGTTGAAAAACCACTTTTCGCACTTGTGTTGGTGCAAGAAACCACTTTTGCACTTGTATTAGTGTGGAAAAAACACTTTTCGCACTTGTGTTAGTGTTGAAAAACCACTTTTCGCACTTGTGTTGGTGCAGGAAACCACTTTTGCACTTGTATTAGTGTGGAAAAAACACTTTTTGTACTTGTGATAGTGTTGAAAAAGCACTTTTCGCACTTGTGTTAGTGTTGAAAAACCACTTTTAGCACTTGTGTTGGTGCGGGAAACCACTTTTGCACTTGTAGTAGTGTGGAAAAAACACTTTTTGCACTTGTGATAGTGTTGAAAAACCACTTTTCGCATTTGTGTTAGTGTTGAAAAACCACTTTTCGCACTTGTGTTGGTGCAGGAAACCACTTTTGCACTTGTATTAGTGTGGAGAAACCACTTTTCGCACTTGTGTTAGTGGTGAAAAACCACTTTTCGCACTTGTGTTAGTGTTGAAAAACCACTTTTTGCACTTGTGTTGGTGCAGGAAACCACTTTTGCACTTGTATTAGTGTGGAAAAAACACTTTTTGCACTTGTGATAGTGTTGAAAAACCACTTTTCGCACTTGTGTTAGTGTTGAAAAATCACTTTTCGCACTTGTGTTAGTGTTGAAAAACTACTTTTCGCACTTGTGTTGGTGCAGGAAACCACTTTTGCACTTGTATTAGTGTGGAAAAAATACTTTTTGCACTTGTGATAGTGTTGAAAAACCACTTTTCGCACTTGTGTTAGTGTTGAAAAACCACTTTTCGCACGTGTGTTGGTGCAGGAAACCACTTTTGCACTTGTATTAGTGTGGAAAAAACACTTTTTGCACTTGTGATAGTGTTGAAAAACCACTTTTCACACTTGTGTTAGTGTTGAAAAACCACTTTTCGCACTTGTGTTGGTGCAGGAAACCACTTTTGCACTTGTAATAGTGTGGAAAAAACACTTTTTGCACTTGTGATAGTGTTGAAAAACCACTTTTCGCACTTGTGTTAGTGTTGAAAAACCACTTTTCGCACTTGTGTTGGTGCAGGAAACCACTTTTGCACTTGTATAAGTGTGGAAAAAACACTTTTTGCACTTGTGATAGTGTTGAAAAACCACTTTTCGCACTTGTGGTTAGTGTTGAAAAACCACTTTTCGCACTTGTGTTAGTGTTGAAAAACCACTTTTCGCACTTGTGTTGGTGCAGGAAACCACTTTTGCACTTGTATTATTGTGGAAAAAACACTTTTTGCACTTGTGATAGTGTTGAAAAACCACTTTTCGCACTTGTGTTAGTGTTGAAAAACCACTTTTCGCACTTGTGTTAGTGTTGAAAAACCACTTTTCGCACTTGTGTTGGTGCAGGAAACCACTTTTGCACTTGTATTAGTGTGGAAAAAACACTTTTTGCACTTGTGATAGTGTTGAAAAACCACTTTTCGCACTTGTGTTAGTGTTGAAAAACCACTTTTCGCACTTGTGTTAGTGTTGAAAAACTACTTTTCGCACTTGTGTTGGTGCAGGAAACCACTTTTGCACTTGTATTAGTGTGGAAAAAACACTTTTTGCACTTGTGATAGTGTGGAAAAAACACCTTTCGCACTTGTGTTTGTGTTGAAAAACCACTTTTCGCACTTGTGTTAGTGTTGAAAAACCACTTTTCGCACTCATGTTGGTGCAGGAAACCACTTTTGCACTTGTATTAGTGTGGAAAAAACACTTTTTGCACTTGTGATAGTGTTGAAAAACCACTTTTCGCACTTGTGTTAGTGTTGAAAAACCAATTTTTGCACTTTTGTTGGTGCAGGAAACCACTTTTGCACTTGTATTAGTGTGGAAAAACCACTTTTCGCACTTGAGTTAGTTTTGAAAAACCACTTTTCGCACCTGTGTTAGTGTTGGAAAACCACTTTTCGCACTTGTGTTGGTGCAGGAAAACCACTTTTGCACTTGTATTAGTGTGGAAAAAACACTTTTCGCACTTGTGTTGGTGCAAGAAACCACTTTTGCACTTGTATTAGTGTGGAAAAAACACTTTTCGCACTTGTGTTAGTGTTGAAAAACCACTTTTCGCACTTGTGTTAGTGTTGAAAAACCACTTTTTGCACTTGTGTTAGTGTTGAAAAACCACTTTTTGCACTTGTGTTGGTGCAGGAAACCACTTTTGCACTTGTATTAGTGTGGAAAAAACACTTTTTGCACTTGTGATAGTGTTGAAAAACCACTTTTCGCACTTGTGTTAGTGTTGAAAAACCACATTTCGCACTTGTGTTAGTGTTGAAAAACCACTTTTCGCACTTGTGTTGGTGCAGGAAACCACTTTCGCACTTGTGTTGGTGCAGGAAACCACTTTTGCACTTGTATTAGTGTGGAAAAACCACTTTTCGCACTTGTGTTAGTGTTGAAAAACCACTTTTCGCACTTGTGTTAGTGTTGAAACACCACTTTTCGCACTTGTGTTTGTGCAGGAAACCACTTTTGCACTTGTATTAGTGTGGAAAAAACACTTTGCACTTGTGATAGTGTTGAAAAACCACTTTTCGCACTTGTGTTAGTGTTGAAAAACCACTTTTCGCACTTGTGTTGGTGCAGGAAACCACTTTTGCACTTGTATTAGTGTGGAAAAACCACTTTTCGCACTTGTGTTAGTGTTGAAAAACCACTTTTCGCAATTGTGTTAGTGTTGAAACACCACTTTTCGCACTTGTGTTTGTGCAGGAAACCACTTTTGCACTTGTATTAGTGTGGAAAAAACACTTTGCACTTGTGATAGTGTTGAAAAACCACTTTTCACACTTGTGTTAGTGTTGAAAAACCACTTTTCGCACTTGTGTTAATGTTGAAAAACCACTTTTTGCACTTGTGTTGGTGCAGGAAACCACTTTTGCACTTGTATTAGTGTGGAAAAATCACTTTTCGCACATGTGTTAGTGTTGAAAAACCACTTTTCGCACTTGTGTTAGTGTTGAGAAACCACTTTTCACACTTGTGTTGGTGCAGGAAACCACTTTTGCACTTGTATTAGTGTGGAAAAAACACTTTTTGCACTTGTGATAGTGTTGAAAAACCACTTTTCGCACTTGTGTTAGTGTTGAAAAACCAATTTTTGCACTTTTGTTGGTGCGGGAAACCACTTTTGCACTTGTATTAGTGTGGAAAAACCACTTTTCGCACTTGAGTTAGTTTTGAAAAACCACTTTTCGCACCTGTGTTAGTGTTGGAAAACCACTTTTCGCACTTGTGTTGGTGCAGGAAAACCACTTTTGCACTTGTATTAGTGTGGAAAAAACACTTTTCGCACTTGTGTTGGTGCAAGAAACCACTTTTGCACTTGTATTAGTGTGGAAAAAACACTTTTCGCACTTGTGTTAGTGTTGAAAAACCACTTTTCGCACTTGTGTTAGTGTTGAAAAACCACTTTTTGCACTTGTGTTAGTGTTGAAAAACCACTTTTTGCACTTGTGTTGGTGCAGGAAACCACTTTTGCACTTGTATTAGTGTGGAAAAAACACTTTTTGCACTTGTGATAGTGTTGAAAAACCACTTTTCGCACTTGTGTTAGTGTTGAAAAACCACATTTCGCACTTGTGTTAGTGTTGAAAAACCACTTTTCGCACTTGTGTTGGTGCAGGAAACCACTTTCGCACTTGTGTTGGTGCAGGAAACCACTTTTGCACTTGTATTAGTGTGGAAAAACCACTTTTCGCACTTGTGTTAGTGTTGAAAAACCACTTTTCGCACTTGTGTTAGTGTTGAAACACCACTTTTCGCACTTGTGTTTGTGCAGGAAACCACTTTTGCACTTGTATTAGTGTGGAAAAAACACTTTGCACTTGTGATAGTGTTGAAAAACCACTTTTCGCACTTGTGTTAGTGTTGAAAAACCACTTTTCGCACTTGTGTTGGTGCAGGAAACCACTTTTGCACTTGTATTAGTGTGGAAAAACCACTTTTCGCACTTGTGTTAGTGTTGAAAAACCACTTTTCGCAATTGTGTTAGTGTTGAAACACCACTTTTCGCACTTGTGTTTGTGCAGGAAACCACTTTTGCACTTGTATTAGTGTGGAAAAAACACTTTGCACTTGTGATAGTGTTGAAAAACCACTTTTCACACTTGTGTTAGTGTTGAAAAACCACTTTTCGCACTTGTGTTAATGTTGAAAAACCACTTTTTGCACTTGTGTTGGTGCAGGAAACCACTTTTGCACTTGTATTAGTGTGGAAAAATCACTTTTCGCACATGTGTTAGTGTTGAAAAACCACTTTTCGCACTTGTGTTAGTGTTGAGAAACCACTTTTCACACTTGTGTTGGTGCAGGAAACCACTTTTGCACTTGTATTAGTGTGGAAAAAACACTTTTTGCACTTGTGATAGTGTTGAAAAACCACTTTTCGCACTTGTGTTAGTGTTGAAAAACCAATTTTTGCACTTGTGTTGGTGCAGGAAACCACTTTTGCACTTGTATTAGTGTGGAAAAACCACTTTTCGCACTTGAGTTAGTGTTGAAAAACCACTTTTCGCACCTGTGTTAGTGTTGGAAAACCACTTTTCGCACTTGTGTTGGTGCAGGAAAACCACTTTTGCACTTGTATTAGTGTGGAAAAAACACTTTTTGCACTTGTGATAGTGTTGAAAAACCACTTTTCGCACTTGTGTTAGTGTTGAAAAACCACTTTTCGCACTTGTGTTGGTGCAGGAAACCACTTTTGCACTTGTATTAGTGTGGAAAAACCACTTTTCGCACTTGTGTTAGAGTTGAAAAACCACTTTTCGCACTTGTGTTAGTGTTGAAACACCACTTTTCGCACTTGTGTTTGTGCAGGAAACCACTTTTGCACTTGTATTAGTGTGGAAAAAACACCCTTTTTGCACTTGTGATAGTGTTGAAAAACCACTTTTCGCACTTGTGTTAGTGTTGAAAAACCACTTTTCGCACTTGTGTTAGTGTTGAAAAACCACTTTTCGCACTTGTGTTGGTGCAAGAAACCACTTTTGCACTTGCATTAGTGTGGAAAAAACACTTTTCGCACTTGTGTTAGTGTTGAAAAACCACTTTTCGCACTTGTGTTAGTGTTGAAAAACCACTTTTCGCACTTGTGTTGGTGCAAGAAACCACTTTTGCACTTGCATTAGTGTGGAAAAAACACTTTTCGCACTTGTGTTAGTGTTGAAAAACCACTTTTCGCACTTGTGTTAGTGTTGAAAAACCACTTTTTGCACTTGTGTTAGTGTTGAAAAACCACTTTTCGCACTTGTGTTGGTGCAAGAAACCACTTTTGCACTTGTATTAGTGTGGAAAAAACACTTTTCGCACTTGTGTTAGTGTTGAAAAACCACTTTTCGCACTTGTGTTGGTGCAGGAAACCACTTTTGCACTTGTATTAGTGTGGAAAAAACACTTTTTGTACTTGTGATAGTGTTGAAAAAGCACTTTTCGCACTTGTGTTAGTGTTGAAAAACCACTTTTAGCACTTGTGTTGGTGCAGGAAACCACTTTTGCACTTGTAGTAGTGTGGAAAAAACACTTTTTGCACATGTGATAGTGTTGAAAAACCACTTTTCGCATTTGTGTTAGTGTTGAAAAACCACTTTTCGCACTTGTGTTGGTGCAGGAAACCACTTCTGCACTTGTATTAGTGTGGAGAAACCACTTTTCGCACTTGTGTTAGTGGTGAAAAACCACTTTTCGCACTTGTGTTAGTGTTGAAAAACCACTTTTTGCACTTGTGTTGGTGCAGGAAACCACTTTTGCACTTGTATTAGTGTGGAAAAAACACTTTTTGCACTTGTGATAGTGTTGAAAAACCACTTTTCGCACTTGTGTTAGTGTTGAAAAATCACTTTTCGCACTTGTGTTAGTGTTGAAAAACTACTTTTCGCACTTGTGTTGGTGCAGGAAACCACTTTTGCACTTGTATTAGTGTGGAAAAAATACTTTTTGCACTTGTGATAGTGTTGAAAAACCACTTTTCGCACTTGTGTTAGTGTTGAAAAACCACTTTTCGCACGTGTGTTGGTGCAGGAAACCACTTTTGCACTTGTATTAGTGTGGAAAAAACACTTTTTGCACTTGTGATAGTGTTGAAAAACCACTTTTCACACTTGTGTTAGTGTTGAAAAACCACTTTTCGCACTTGTGTTGGTGCAGGAAACCACTTTTGCACTTGTAATAGTGTGGAAAAAACACTTTTTGCACTTGTGATAGTGTTGAAAAACCACTTTTCGCACTTGTGTTAGTGTTGAAAAACCACTTTTCGCACTTGTGTTGGTGCAGGAAACCACTTTTGCACTTGTATAAGTGTGGAAAAAACACTTTTTGCACTTGTGATAGTGTTGAAAAACCACTTTTCGCACTTGTGGTTAGTGTTGAAAAACCACTTTTCGCACTTGTGTTAGTGTTGAAAAACCACTTTTCGCACTTGTGTTGGTGCAGGAAACCACTTTTGCACTTGTATTATTGTGGAAAAAACACTTTTTGCACTTGTGATAGTGTTGAAAAACCACTTTTCGCACTTGTGTTAGTGTTGAAAAACCACTTTTCGCACTTGTGTTAGTGTTGAAAAACCACTTTTCGCACTTGTGTTGGTGCAGGAAACCACTTTTGCACTTGTATTAGTGTGGAAAAAACACTTTTTGCACTTGTGATAGTGTTGAAAAACCACTTTTCGCACTTGTGTTAGTGTTGAAAAACCACTTTTCGCACTTGTGTTAGTGTTGAAAAACTACTTTTCGCACTTGTGTTGGTGCAGGAAACCACTTTTGCACTTGTATTAGTGTGGAAAAAACACTTTTTGCACTTGTGATAGTGTGGAAAAAACACCTTTCGCACTTGTGTTAGTGTTGAAAAACCACTTTTCGCACTTGTGTTAGTGTTGAAAAACCACTTTTCGCACTCATGTTGGTGCAGGAAACCACTTTTGCACTTGTATTAGTGTGGAAAAAACACTTTTTGCACTTGTGATAGTGTTGAAAAACCACTTTTCGCACTTGTGTTAGTGTTGAAAAACCAATTTTTGCACTTTTGTTGGTGCAGGAAACCACTTTTGCACTTGTATTAGTGTGGAAAAATCACTTTTCGCACATGTGTTAGTGTTGAAAAACCACTTTTCACACTTGTGTTAGTGTTGAGAAACCACTTTTCACACTTGTGTTGGTGCAGGAAACCACTTTTGCACTTGTATTAGTGTGGAAAAAACACTTTTTGCACTTGTGATAGTGTTGAAAAACCACTTTTCACACTTGTGTTAGTGTTGAAAAACCACTTTTCGCACTTGTGTTAATGTTGAAAAACCACTTTTTGCACTTGTGTTGGTGCAGGAAACCACTTTTGCACTTGTATTAGTGTGGAAAAATCACGTTTCGCACATGTGTTCGTGTTGAAAAACCACTTTTCACACTTGTGTTAGTGTTGAAAAACCACTTTTCGCACTTGTGTTGGTGCAGGAAACCACTTTTGCACTTGTATTAGTGTGGAAAAAACACTTTTTGCACTTGTAATAGTGTTGAAAAACCACTTTTCGCACTTGTGTTAGTGTTGAAAAACCACTTTTCGCACTTGTGTTGGTGCAAGAAACCACTTTTGCACTTGTATTAGTGTGGAAAAAACACTTTTCGCACTTGTGTTAGTGTTGAAAAACCACTTTTCGCACTTGTGTTGGTGCAGGAAACCACTTTTGCACTTGTATTAGTGTGGAAAAAACACTTTTTGTACTTGTGATAGTGTTGAAAAAGCACTTTTCGCACTTGTGTTAGTGTTGAAAAACCACTTTTAGCACTTGTGTTGGTGCGGGAAACCACTTTTGCACTTGTAGTAGTGTGGAAAAAACACTTTTTGCACTTGTGATAGTGTTGAAAAACCACTTTTCGCATTTGTGTTAGTGTTGAAAAACCACTTTTCGCACTTGTGTTGGTGCAGGAAACCACTTTTGCACTTGTATTAGTGTGGAGAAACCACTTTTCGCACTTGTGTTAGTGGTGAAAAACCACTTTTCGCACTTGTGTTAGTGTTGAAAAACCACTTTTTGCACTTGTGTTGGTGCAGGAAACCACTTTTGCACTTGTATTAGTGTGGAAAAAACACTTTTTGCACTTGTGATAGTGTTGAAAAACCACTTTTCGCACTTGTGTTAGTGTTGAAAAATCACTTTTCGCACTTGTGTTAGTGTTGAAAAACTACTTTTCGCACTTGTGTTGGTGCAGGAAACCACTTTTGCACTTGTATTAGTGTGGAAAAAATACTTTTTGCACTTGTGATAGTGTTGAAAAACCACTTTTCGCACTTGTGTTAGTGTTGAAAAACCACTTTTCGCACGTGTGTTGGTGCAGGAAACCACTTTTGCACTTGTATTAGTGTGGAAAAAACACTTTTTGCACTTGTGATAGTGTTGAAAAACCACTTTTCACACTTGTGTTAGTGTTGAAAAACCACTTTTCGCACTTGTGTTGGTGCAGGAAACCACTTTTGCACTTGTAATAGTGTGGAAAAAACACTTTTTGCACTTGTGATAGTGTTGAAAAACCACTTTTCGCACTTGTGTTAGTGTTGAAAAACCACTTTTCGCACTTGTGTTGGTGCAGGAAACCACTTTTGCACTTGTATAAGTGTGGAAAAAACACTTTTTGCACTTGTGATAGTGTTGAAAAACCACTTTTCGCACTTGTGGTTAGTGTTGAAAAACCACTTTTCGCACTTGTGTTAGTGTTGAAAAACCACTTTTCGCACTTGTGTTGGTGCAGGAAACCACTTTTGCACTTGTATTATTGTGGAAAAAACACTTTTTGCACTTGTGATAGTGTTGAAAAACCACTTTTCGCACTTGTGTTAGTGTTGAAAAACCACTTTTCGCACTTGTGTTAGTGTTGAAAAACCACTTTTCGCACTTGTGTTGGTGCAGGAAACCACTTTTGCACTTGTATTAGTGTGGAAAAAACACTTTTTGCACTTGTGATAGTGTTGAAAAACCACTTTTCGCACTTGTGTTAGTGTTGAAAAACCACTTTTCGCACTTGTGTTAGTGTTGAAAAACTACTTTTCGCACTTGTGTTGGTGCAGGAAACCACTTTTGCACTTGTATTAGTGTGGAAAAAACACTTTTTGCACTTGTGATAGTGTGGAAAAAACACCTTTCGCACTTGTGTTTGTGTTGAAAAACCACTTTTCGCACTTGTGTTAGTGTTGAAAAACCACTTTTCGCACTCATGTTGGTGCAGGAAACCACTTTTGCACTTGTATTAGTGTGGAAAAAACACTTTTTGCACTTGTGATAGTGTTGAAAAACCACTTTTCGCACTTGTGTTAGTGTTGAAAAACCAATTTTTGCACTTTTGTTGGTGCAGGAAACCACTTTTGCACTTGTATTAGTGTGGAAAAACCACTTTTCGCACTTGAGTTAGTTTTGAAAAACCACTTTTCGCACCTGTGTTAGTGTTGGAAAACCACTTTTCGCACTTGTGTTGGTGCAGGAAAACCACTTTTGCACTTGTATTAGTGTGGAAAAAACACTTTTCGCACTTGTGTTGGTGCAAGAAACCACTTTTGCACTTGTATTAGTGTGGAAAAAACACTTTTCGCACTTGTGTTAGTGTTGAAAAACCACTTTTCGCACTTGTGTTAGTGTTGAAAAACCACTTTTTGCACTTGTGTTAGTGTTGAAAAACCACTTTTTGCACTTGTGTTGGTGCAGGAAACCACTTTTGCACTTGTATTAGTGTGGAAAAAACACTTTTTGCACTTGTGATAGTGTTGAAAAACCACTTTTCGCACTTGTGTTAGTGTTGAAAAACCACATTTCGCACTTGTGTTAGTGTTGAAAAACCACTTTTCGCACTTGTGTTGGTGCAGGAAACCACTTTCGCACTTGTGTTGGTGCAGGAAACCACTTTTGCACTTGTATTAGTGTGGAAAAACCACTTTTCGCACTTGTGTTAGTGTTGAAAAACCACTTTTCGCACTTGTGTTAGTGTTGAAACACCACTTTTCGCACTTGTGTTTGTGCAGGAAACCACTTTTGCACTTGTATTAGTGTGGAAAAAACACTTTGCACTTGTGATAGTGTTGAAAAACCACTTTTCGCACTTGTGTTAGTGTTGAAAAACCACTTTTCGCACTTGTGTTGGTGCAGGAAACCACTTTTGCACTTGTATTAGTGTGGAAAAACCACTTTTCGCACTTGTGTTAGTGTTGAAAAACCACTTTTCGCAATTGTGTTAGTGTTGAAACACCACTTTTCGCACTTGTGTTTGTGCAGGAAACCACTTTTGCACTTGTATTAGTGTGGAAAAAACACTTTGCACTTGTGATAGTGTTGAAAAACCACTTTTCACACTTGTGTTAGTGTTGAAAAACCACTTTTCGCACTTGTGTTAATGTTGAAAAACCACTTTTTGCACTTGTGTTGGTGCAGGAAACCACTTTTGCACTTGTATTAGTGTGGAAAAATCACTTTTCGCACATGTGTTAGTGTTGAAAAACCACTTTTCGCACTTGTGTTAGTGTTGAGAAACCACTTTTCACACTTGTGTTGGTGCAGGAAACCACTTTTGCACTTGTATTAGTGTGGAAAAAACACTTTTTGCACTTGTGATAGTGTTGAAAAACCACTTTTCGCACTTGTGTTAGTGTTGAAAAACCAATTTTTGCACTTTTGTTGGTGCGGGAAACCACTTTTGCACTTGTATTAGTGTGGAAAAACCACTTTTCGCACTTGAGTTAGTTTTGAAAAACCACTTTTCGCACCTGTGTTAGTGTTGGAAAACCACTTTTCGCACTTGTGTTGGTGCAGGAAAACCACTTTTGCACTTGTATTAGTGTGGAAAAAACACTTTTCGCACTTGTGTTGGTGCAAGAAACCACTTTTGCACTTGTATTAGTGTGGAAAAAACACTTTTCGCACTTGTGTTAGTGTTGAAAAACCACTTTTCGCACTTGTGTTAGTGTTGAAAAACCACTTTTTGCACTTGTGTTAGTGTTGAAAAACCACTTTTTGCACTTGTGTTGGTGCAGGAAACCACTTTTGCACTTGTATTAGTGTGGAAAAAACACTTTTTGCACTTGTGATAGTGTTGAAAAACCACTTTTCGCACTTGTGTTAGTGTTGAAAAACCACATTTCGCACTTGTGTTAGTGTTGAAAAACCACTTTTCGCACTTGTGTTGGTGCAGGAAACCACTTTCGCACTTGTGTTGGTGCAGGAAACCACTTTTGCACTTGTATTAGTGTGGAAAAACCACTTTTCGCACTTGTGTTAGTGTTGAAAAACCACTTTTCGCACTTGTGTTAGTGTTGAAACACCACTTTTCGCACTTGTGTTTGTGCAGGAAACCACTTTTGCACTTGTATTAGTGTGGAAAAAACACTTTGCACTTGTGATAGTGTTGAAAAACCACTTTTCGCACTTGTGTTAGTGTTGAAAAACCACTTTTCGCACTTGTGTTGGTGCAGGAAACCACTTTTGCACTTGTATTAGTGTGGAAAAACCACTTTTCGCACTTGTGTTAGTGTTGAAAAACCACTTTTCGCAATTGTGTTAGTGTTGAAACACCACTTTTCGCACTTGTGTTTGTGCAGGAAACCACTTTTGCACTTGTATTAGTGTGGAAAAAACACTTTGCACTTGTGATAGTGTTGAAAAACCACTTTTCACACTTGTGTTAGTGTTGAAAAACCACTTTTCGCACTTGTGTTAATGTTGAAAAACCACTTTTTGCACTTGTGTTGGTGCAGGAAACCACTTTTGCACTTGTATTAGTGTGGAAAAATCACTTTTCGCACATGTGTTAGTGTTGAAAAACCACTTTTCGCACTTGTGTTAGTGTTGAGAAACCACTTTTCACACTTGTGTTGGTGCAGGAAACCACTTTTGCACTTGTATTAGTGTGGAAAAAACACTTTTTGCACTTGTGATAGTGTTGAAAAACCACTTTTCGCACTTGTGTTAGTGTTGAAAAACCAATTTTTGCACTTGTGTTGGTGCAGGAAACCACTTTTGCACTTGTATTAGTGTGGAAAAACCACTTTTCGCACTTGAGTTAGTGTTGAAAAACCACTTTTCGCACCTGTGTTAGTGTTGGAAAACCACTTTTCGCACTTGTGTTGGTGCAGGAAAACCACTTTTGCACTTGTATTAGTGTGGAAAAAACACTTTTTGCACTTGTGATAGTGTTGAAAAACCACTTTTCGCACTTGTGTTAGTGTTGAAAAACCACTTTTCGCACTTGTGTTGGTGCAGGAAACCACTTTTGCACTTGTATTAGTGTGGAAAAACCACTTTTCGCACTTGTGTTAGAGTTGAAAAACCACTTTTCGCACTTGTGTTAGTGTTGAAACACCACTTTTCGCACTTGTGTTTGTGCAGGAAACCACTTTTGCACTTGTATTAGTGTGGAAAAAACACCCTTTTTGCACTTGTGATAGTGTTGAAAAACCACTTTTCGCACTTGTGTTAGTGTTGAAAAACCACTTTTCGCACTTGTGTTAGTGTTGAAAAACCACTTTTCGCACTTGTGTTGGTGCAAGAAACCACTTTTGCACTTGCATTAGTGTGGAAAAAACACTTTTCGCACTTGTGTTAGTGTTGAAAAACCACTTTTCGCACTTGTGTTAGTGTTGAAAAACCACTTTTTGCACTTGTGTTAGTGTTGAAAAACCACTTTTTGCACTTGTGTTGGTGCAGGAAACCACTTTTGCACTTGTATTAGTGTGGAAAAAACACTTTTTGCACTTGTGATAGTGTTGAAAAACCACTTTTCGCACTTGTGTTAGTGTTGAAAAACCACATTTCGCACTTGTGTTAGTGTTGAAAAACCACTTTTCGCACTTGTGTTGGTGCAGGAAACCACTTTCGCACTTGTGTTGGTGCAGGAAACCACTTTTGCACTTGTATTAGTGTGGAAAAACCACTTTTCGCACTTGTTTTAGTGTTGAAAAACCACTTTTCGCACTTGTGTTAGTGTTGAAAAACCACTTTTCGCACTCATGTTGGTGCAGGAAACCACTTTTGCACTTGTATTAGTGTGGAAAAAACACTTTTTGCACTTGTGATAGTGTTGAAAAACCACTTTTCGCACTTGTGTTAGTGTTGAAAAAACAATTTTTGCACTTGTGTTGGTGCAGGAAACCACTTTTGCACTTGTATTAGTGTGGAAAAACCACTTTTCGCACTTGAGTTAGTGTTGAAAAACCACTTTTCGCACCTGTGTTAGTGTTGGAAAACCACTTTTCGCACTTGTGTTGGTGCAGGAAAACCACTTTTGCACTTGTATTAGTGTGGAAAAAACACTTTTTGCACTTGTGATAGTGTTGAAAAACCACTTTTCGCACTTGTGTTAGTGTTGAAAAACCACTTTTCGCACTTGTGTTGGTGCAGGAAACCACTTTTGCACTTGTATTAGTGTGGAAAAACCACTTTTCGCACTTGTGTTAGAGTTGAAAAACCACTTTTCGCACTTGTGTTAGTGTTGAAACACCACTTTTCACACTTGTGTTGGTGCAGGAAACCACTTTTGCACTTGTATTAGTGTGGAAAAAACACCCTTTTTGCACTTGTGATAGTGTTGAAAAACCACTTTTCGCACTTGTGTTAGTGTTGAAAAACCACTTTTCGCACTTGTGTTAGTGTTGAAAAACCACTTTTCGCACTTGTGTTGGTGCAAGAAACCACTTTTGCACTTGTATTAGTGTGGAAAAAACACTTTTCGCACTTGTGTTAGTGTTGAAAAACCACTTTTCGCACTTGTGTTAGTGTTGAAAAACCACTTTTTGCACTTGTGTTAGTGTTGAAAAACCACTTTTTGCACTTGTGTTGGTGCAGGAAACCACTTTTGCACTTGTATTAGTGTGGAAAAAACACTTTTTGCACTTGTGATAGTGTTGAAAAACCACTTTTCGCACTTGTGTTAGTGTTGAAAAACCACATTTCGCACTTGTGTTGGTGCAGGAAACCACTTTCGCACTTGTGTTGGTGCAGGAAACCACTTTTGCACTTGTATTAGTGTGGAAAAACCACTTTTCGCACTTGTGTTAGTGTTGAAAAACCACTTTTCGCACTTGTGTTAGTGTTGAAACACCACTTTTCGCACTTATGTTTGTGCAGGAAACCACTTTTGCACTTGTATTAGTGTGGAAAAAACACTTTGCACTTGTGATAGTGTTGAAAAACCACTTTTCGCACTTGTGTTAGTGTTGAAAAACCACTTTTCGCACTTGTGTTGGTGCAGGAAACCACTTTTGCACTTGTTTTAGTGTGGAAAAACCACTTTTCGCACTTGTGTTAGTGTTGAAAAACCACTTTTCGCACTTGTGTTAGTGTTGAAACACCACTTTTCGCACTTGTGTTTGTGCAGGAAACCACTTTTGCACTTGTATTAGTGTGGAAAAAACACTTTGCACTTGTGATAGTGTTGAAAAACCACTTTTCACACTTGTGTTAGTGTTGAAAAACCACTTTTCGCACTTGTGTTAATGTTGAAAAACCACTTTTTGCACTTGTGTTGATGCAGGAAACCACTTTTGCACTTGTATTAGTGTGGAAAAATCACTTTTCGCACATGTGTTAGTGTTGAAAAACCACTTTTCACACTTGTGTTAGTGTTGAGAAACCACTTTTCACACTTGTGTTGGTGCAGGACCCCACTTTTGCACTTGTATTAGTGTGGAAAAAACACTTTTTGCACTTGTGATAGTGTTGAAAAACCACTTTTCGCACTTGTGTTAGTGTTGAAAAACCACTTTTCGCACTTGTGTTAGTGTTGAAAAACCACTTATCGCACTTGTGTTGGTGGAGGAAACAACTTTTGCACTTGTATTAGTGTGGAAAAAACACTTTTTGCACTTGTGATAGTGTTGAAAAACCACTTTTCACACTTGTGTTAGTGTTGAAAAACCACTTTTCGCACTTGTGTTAATGTTGAAAAACCACTTTTTGCACTTGTGTTGGTGCAGGAAACCACTTTTGCACTTGTATTAGTGTGGAAAAATCACTTTTCGCACATGTGTTCGTGTTGAAAAACCACTTTTCACACTTGTGTTAGTGTTGAAAAACCACTTTTCGCACTTGTGTTGGTGCAGGAAACCACTTTTGCACTTGTATTAGTGTGGAAAAAACACTTTTTGCACTTGTGATAGTGTTGAAAAACCACTTTTCGCACTTGTGTTAGTGTTGAAAAACCACTTTTCGCACTTGTGTTAGTGTTGAAAAACCACTTTTTGCACTTGTGTTGGTGCAGGAAACCACTTTTGCACTTGTATTAGTGTGGAAAAAACACTGTTTGCACTTGTGATAGTGTTGAAAAACCACTTTTCGCACTTGTGTTAGTGTTGAAAAACCACTTTTCGCACTTGTGTTGGTGCAGGAAACCACTTTTGCACTTGTATTAGTGTGGAAAAAACACTTTTTGCACTTGTGATAGTGTTGAAAAACCACTTTTCACACTTGTGTTAGTGTTGAAAAACCACTTTTCGCACTTGTGTTAATGTTGAAAAACCACTTTTTGCACTTGTGTTGGTGCAGGAAACCACTTTTGCACTTGTATTAGTGTGGAAAAATCACTTTTCGCACATGTGTTCGTGTTGAAAAACCACTTTTCACACTTGTGTTAGTGTTGAAAAACCACTTTTCGCACTTGTGTTGGTGCAGGAAACCACTTTTGCACTTGTATTAGTGTGGAAAAAACACTTTTTGCACTTGTGATAGTGTTGAAAAACCACTTTTCGCACTTGTGTTAGTGTTGAAAAACCACTTTTCGCACTTGTGTTAGTGTTGAAAAACCACTTTTCGCACTTGTGTTGGTGCAGGAAACCACTTTTGCACTTGTATTAGTGTGGAAAAAACACTGTTTGCACTTGTGATAGTGTTGAAAAACCACTTTTCGCACTTGTGTTAGTGTTGAAAAACCACTTTTCGCACTTGTGTTGGTGCAGGAAACCACTTTTGCACTTGTATTAGTGTGGAAAAAACACTTTTTGCACTTGTGATAGTGTTGAAAAACCACTTTTTGCACTTGTGATAGTGTTGAAAAACCACTTTTCGCACTTGTGTTACTGTTGAAAAACCACTTTTCGCACTTGTGTTGGTGCAGGAAACCACTTTTGCACTTGTATTAGTGTGAAAAAAACACTTTTTGCACTTGTGATAGTGTTGAAAAACCACTTTTCGCACTTGTCTTAGTGATGAAAAACCAGTTTTCGCACTTGTGTTGGTGCAGGAAACCACTTTTGCACTTGTATTAGTGTGGAAAAAACACTTTTCGCACTTGTGTTAGTGTTGAAAAACCACTTTTCGCACTTGTGTTCGTCTTGAAAAACCACTTTTCGCACTTGTGTTGGTGCAAGAAACCACTTTTGCACTTGTATTAGTGTGGAAAAAACACTTTTCGCACTTGTGTTAGTGTTGAAAAACCACTTTTCGCACTTGTGTTAGTGTTGAAAAACCACTTTTTGCACTTGTGTTAGTGTTGAAAAACCACTTTTTGCACTTGTGTTGGTGCAGGAAACCACTTTTGCACTTGTATTAGTGTGGAAAAAACACTTTTTGCACTTGTGATAGTGTTGAAAAACCACTTTTCGCACTTGTGTTAGTGTTGAAAAACCACATTTCGCACTTGTGTTAGTGTTGAAAAACCACTTTTCGCACTTGTGTTGGTGCAGGAAACCACTTTCGCACTTGTGTTGGTGCAGGAAACCACTTTTGCACTTGTATTAGTGTGGAAAAACCACTTTTCGCCCTTGTGTTAGTGTTGAAAAACCACTTTTCGCACTTGTGTTAGTGTTGAAAAACCACTTTTCGCACTCATGTTGGTGCAGGAAACCACTTTTGCACTTGTATTAGTGTGGAAAAAACACTTTTTGCACTTGTGATAGTGTTGAAAAACCACTTTTCGCACTTGTGTTAGTGTTGAAAAACCAATTTTTGCACTTGTGTTGGTGCAGGAAACCACTTTTGCACTTGTATTAGTGTGGCAAAACCACTTTTCGCACTTGAGTTAGTGTTGAAAAACCACTTTTCGCACCTGTGTTAGTGTTGGAAAACCACTTTTCGCACTTGTGTTGGTGCAGGAAAATCACTTTTGCACTTGTATTAGTGTGGAAAAAACACTTTTTGCACTTGTGATAGTGTTGAAAAACCACTTTTCGCACTTGTGTTAGTGTTGAAAAACCACTTTTCGCACTTGTGTTGGTGCAGGAAACCACTTTTGCACTTGTATTAGTGTGGAAAAACCACTTTTCGCACTTGTGTTAGAGTTGAAAAACCACTTTTCGCACTTGTGTTAGTGTTGAAACACCACTTTTCGCACTTGTGTTGGTGCAGGAAACCACTTTTGCACTTGTATTAGTGTGGAAAAAACACCCTTTTTGCACTTGTGATAGTGTTGAAAAACCACTTTTCGCACTTGTGTTAGTGTTGAAAAACCACTTTTCGCACTTGTGTTAGTGTTGAAAAACCACTTTTCGCACTTGTGTTGGTGCAAGAAACCACTTTTGCACTTGTATTAGTGTGGCAAAAACAATTTTCGCACTTGTGTTAGTGTTGAAAAACCACTTTTCGCACTTGTGTTAGTGTTGAAAAACCACTTTTTGCACTTGTGTTAGTGTTGAAAAACCACTTTTTGCACTTGTGTTGGTGCAGGAAACCACTTTTGCACTTGTATTAGTGTGGAAAAAACACTTTTTGCACTTGTGATAGTGTTGAAAAACCACTTTTCGCACTTGTGTTAGTGTTGAAAAACCACATTTCGCACTTGTGTTGGTGCAGGAAACCACTTTCGCACTTGTGTTGGTGCAGGAAACCACTTTTGCACTTGTATTAGTGTGGAAAAACCACTTTTCGCACTTGTGTTAGTGTTGAAAAACCACTTTTCGCACTTGTGTTAGTGTTGAAACACCACTTTTCGCACTTGTGTTTGTGCAGGAAACCACTTTTGCACTTGTGATAGTGTTGAAAAACCACTTTTCACACTTGTGTTAGTGTTGAAAAACCACTTTTCGTACTTGTGTTAATGTTGAAAAACCACTTTTTGCACTTGTGTTGGTGCAGGAAACCACTTTTGCACTTGTATTAGTGTGGAAAAATCACTTTTCGCACATGTGTTAGTGTTGAAAAACCACTTTTCACACTTGTGTTAGTGTTGAGAAACCACTTTTCACACTTGTGTTGGTGCAGGACCCCACTTTTGCACTTGTATTAGTGTGGAAAAAACACTTTTTGCACTTGTGATAGTGTTGAAAAACCACTTTTCGCACTTGTGTTAGTGTTGAAAAACCACTTTTCGCACTTGTGTTAGTGTTGAAAAACCACTTTTCGCACTTGTGTTGGTGCAGGAAACCACTTTTGCACTTGTATTAGTGTGGAAAAAACACTTTTTGCACTTGTGATAGTGTTGAAAAACCACTTTTCACACTTGTGTTAGTGTTGAAAAACCACTTTTCGCACTTGTGTTAATGTTGAAAAACCACTTTTTGCACTTGTGTTGGTGCAGGAAACCACTTTTGCACTTGTAATAGTGTGGAAAAATCACTTTTCGCACATGTGTTCGTGTTGAAAAACCACTTTTCACACTTGTGTTAGTGTTGAAAAACCACTTTTCGCACTTGTGTTGGTGCAGGAAACCACTTTTGCACTTGTATTAGTGTGGAAAAAACACTTTTTGCACTTGTGATAGTGTTGAAAAACCACTTTTCGCACTTGTGTTAGTGTTGAAAAACCACTTTTCGCACTTGTGTTAGTGTTGAAAAACCACTTTTCGCACTTGTGTTGGTGCAGGAAACCACTTTTGCACTTGTATTAGTGTGGAAAAAACACTGTTTGCACTTGTGATAGTGTTGAAAAACCACTTTTCGCACTTGTGTTAGTGTTGAAAAACCACTTTTCGCACTTGTGTTGGTGCAGGAAACCACTTTTGCACTTGTATTAGTGTGGAAAAAACACTTTTTGCACTTGTGATAGTGTTGAAAAACCACTTTTCACACTTGTGTTAGTGTTGAAAAACCACTTTTCGCACTTGTGTTAATGTTGAAAAACCACTTTTTGCACTTGTGTTGGTGCAGGAAACCACTTTTGCACTTGTATTAGTGTGGAAAAATCACTTTTCGCACATGTGTTCGTGTTGAAAAACCACTTTTCACACTTGTGTTAGTGTTGAAAAACCACTTTTCGCACTTGTGTTGGTGCAGGAAACCACTTTTGCACTTGTATTAGTGTGGAAAAAACACTTTTTGCACTTGTGATAGTGTTGAAAAACCACTTTTCGCACTTGTGTTAGTGTTGAAAAACCACTTTTCGCACTTGTGTTAGTGTTGAAAAACCACTTTTCGCACTTGTGTTGGTGCAGGAAACCACTTTTGCACTTGTATTAGTGTGGAAAAAACACTGTTTGCACTTGTGATAGTGTTGAAAAACCACTTTTCGCACTTGTGTTAGTGTTGAAAAACCACTTTTCGCACTTGTGTTGGTGCAGGAAACCACTTTTGCACTTGTATTAGTGTGGAAAAAACACTTTTTGCACTTGTGATAGTGTTGAAAAACCACTTTTTGCACTTGTGATAGTGTTGAAAAACCACTTTTCGCACTTGTGTTACTGTTGAAAAACCACTTTTCGCACTTGTGTTGGTGCAGGAAACCACTTTTGCACTTGTATTAGTGTGAAAAAAAACACTTTTTGCACTTGTGATAGTGTTGAAAAACCACTTTTCGCACTTGTCTTAGTGATGAAAAACCAGTTTTCGCACTTGTGTTGGTGCAGGAAACCACTTTTGCACTTGTATTAGTGTGGAAAAAACACTTTTCGCACTTGTGTTAGTGTTGAAAAACCACTTTTCGCACTTGTGTTCGTCTTGAAACACCACTTTTCGCACTTGTGTTGTTGCAGGAAACCACTTTTGCACTTGTATTAGTGTGGAAAAAACACTGTTTGCACTTGTGTTAGTGTTGAAAAACCACTTTTCGCACTTGTGTTGGTGCAGGAAACCACTTTTGCACTTCTATTAGTGTGGAAAAAACACTGTTTGCACTTGTGATAGTGTTGAAAAACCACTTTTCGCACTTGTGTTAGTGTTGAAAAACCACTTTTCGCACTTGTGTTGGTGCAGGAAACCCCTTTTGCACTTGTATTAGTGTGGAAAAAACACTTTTTGCACTTGTGATAGTGTTGAAAAACCACTCTTCGCACCTGTGTTAGTGTTGAAAAACCACTTTTCGCACTTGTGTTGGTGCAGGAAACCACTTTTGCACTTGTATTAGTGTGGAAAAACCACTTTTCGCACTTGTGTTAGTGTTGAAAAACGACTTTTCGCACTTGTGTTCGTCTTGAAAAACCACTTTTCGCACTTGTGTTGGTGCAGGAAACCACTTTTGCACTTGTATTAGTGTGGAAAAAACACTTTTTGCACTTGTGATAGTGTGGAAAAACCACTTTTCGCACTTGTGTTGGTGTTGAAAAACCACTTTTCGCACTTGTGTTAATGTTGAAAAACCACTTTTCGCACTTGTGTTGGTGCAGGAAACCACTTTTGCACTTGTATTAGTGTGGAAAAACCACTTTTCGCAATTGTGTTAGTGTTGAAAAACCACTTTTCGCACTTGTGTTAGTGTTGAAAAACCACTTTTCGCACTTGTGTTGGTGCAGGAAACCACTTTTGCACTTGTATTAGTGTGGAAAAAACACTTTTTGCACTTGTGATAGTGTTGAAAAACCACTTTTCGCACTTGTGTTAGTGTTGAAAAACCACTTTTCGCACTTGTGTTAGTGTTGAAAAACCACTTTTCGCACTTGTGTTAATGTTGAAAAACCACTTTTCGCACTTGTGTTGGTGCAGGAAACCACTTTTGCACTTGTATTAGTGTGGAAAAATCACTTTTCGCACATGTGTTCGTGTTGAAAAACCACTTTTCACACTTGTGTTAGTGTTGAAAAACCACTTTTCGCACTTGTGTTGGTGCAGGAAACCACTTTTGCACTTGTATTAGTGTGGAAAAAACACTTTTTGCACTTGTGATAGTGTTGAAAAACCACTTTTCGCACTTGTGTTAGTGTTGAAAAACCACTTTTCGCACTTGTGTTAGTGTTGAAAAACCACTTTTCGCACTTGTGTTGGTGCAGGAAACCACTTTTGCACTTGTATTAGTGTGGAAAAAACACTGTTTGCACTTGTGATAGTGTTGAAAAACCACTTTTCGCACTTGTGTTAGTGTTGAAAAACCACTTTTCGCACTTGTGTTGGTGCAGGAAACCCCTTTTGCACTTGTATTAGTGTGGAAAAAACACTTTTTGCACTTGTGATAGTGTTGAAAAACCACTCTTCGCACCTGTGTTAGTGTTGAAAAACCACTTTTCGCACTTGTGTTGGTGCAGGAAACCACTTTTGCACTTGTATTAGTGTGGAAAAACCACTTTTCGCACTTGTGTTAGTGTTGAAAAACGACTTTTCGCACTTGTGTTCGTCTTGAAAAACCACTTTTCGCACTTGTGTTGGTGCAGGAAACCACTTTTGCACTTGTATTAGTGTGGAAAAAACACTTTTTGCACTTGTGATAGTGTGGAAAAACCACTTTTCGCACTTGTGTTGGTGTTGAAAAACCACTTTTCGCACTTGTGTTAATGTTGAAAAACCACTTTTCGCACTTGTGTTGGTGCAGGAAACCACTTTTGCACTTGTATTAGTGTGGAAAAACCACTTTTCGCAATTGTGTTAGTGTTGAAAAACCACTTTTCGCACTTGTGTTAGTGTTGAAAAACCACTTTTCGCACTTGTGTTGGTGCAGGAAACCACTTTTGCACTTGTATTAGTGTGGAAAAAACACTTTTTGCACTTGTGATAGTGTTGAAAAACCACTTTTCGCACTTGTGTTAGTGTTGAAAAACCACTTTTCGCACTTGTGTTAGTGTTGAAAAACCACTTTTCGCACTTGTGTTAATGTTGAAAAACCACTTTTCGCACTTGTGTTGGTGCAGGAAACCACTTTTGCACTTGTATTAGTGTGGAAAAAACACTTTTTGCACTTGTGATAGTGTTGAAAAACCACTTTTCGCACTTGTGTTAGTGTTGAAAAACCACTTTTCGCACTTGTGTTAGTGTTGAAAAACCACTTTTCGCACTTGTGTTAATGTTGAAAAACCACTTTTCGCACTTGTGTTGGTGCAGGAAACCACTTTTGCACTTGTATTAGTGTGGAAAAAACACTTTTTGCACTTGTGATAGTGTTGAAAAACCACTTTTCGCACTTGTGTTAGTGTTGAAAAACCACTTTTCGCACTTGTGTTAGTGTTGAAAAACCACTTTTCGCACTTGTGTTGGTGCAGGAAACCACTTTTGCACTTGTATTAGTGTGGAAAAAACACTGTTTGCACTTGTGATAGTGTTGAAAAACCACTTTTCGCACTTGTGTTAGTGTTGAAAAACCACTTTTCGCACTTGTGTTGGTGCAGGAAACCACTTTTGCACTTGTATTAGTGTGGAAAAAACACTTTTCACACTTGTGTTAGTGTTGAAAAACCACTTTTCGCACTTGTGTTAATGTTGAAAAACCACTTTTTGCACTTGTGTTGTTGCAGGAAACCACTTTTGCACTTGTATTAGTGTGGAAAAATCACTTTTCGCACATGTGTTCGTGTTGAAAAACCACTTTTCACACTTGTGTTAGTGTTGAAAAACCACTTTTCGCACTTGTGTTGGTGCAGGAAACCACTTTTGCACTTGTATTAGTGTGGAAAAAACACTTTTTGCACTTGTGATAGTGTTGAAAAACCACTTTTCGCACTTGTGTTAGTGTTGAAAAACCACTTTACGCACTTGTGTTAGTGTTGAAAAACCACTTTTCGCACTTGTGTTGGTGCAGGAAACCACTTTTGCACTTGTATTAGTGTGGAAAAAACACTGTTTGCACTTGTGATAGTGTTGAAAAACCACTTTTCGCACTTGTGTTAGTGTTGAAAAACCACTTTTCGCACTTGTGTTGGTGCAGGAAACCACTTTTGCACTTGTATTAGTGTGGAAAAAACACTTTTTGCACTTGTGATAGTGTTGAAAAACCACTTTTTGCACTTGTGATAGTGTTGAAAAACCACTTTTCGCACTTGTGTTACTGTTGAAAAACCACTTTTCGCACTTGTGTTGGTGCAGGAAACCACTTTTGCACTTGTATTAGTGTGAAAAAAACACTTTTTGCACTTGTGATAGTGTTGAAAAACCACTTTTCGCACTTGTCTTAGTGATGAAAAACCAGTTTTCGCACTTGTGTTGGTGCAGGAAACCACTTTTGCACTTGTATTAGTGTGGAAAAAACACTTTTCGCACTTGTGTTAGTGTTGAAAAACCACTTTTCGCACTTGTGTTCGTCTTGAAACACCACTTTTCGCACTTGTGTTGTTGCAGGAAACCACTTTTGCACTTGTATTAGTGTGGAAAAAACACTGTTTGCACTTGTGATAGTGTTGAAAAACCACTTTTCACACTTGTGTTAGTGTTGAAAAACCACTTTTCGCACTTGTGTTGGTGCAGGAAACCACTTTTGCACTTCTATTAGTGTGGAAAAAACACTGTTTGCACTTGTGATAGTGTTGAAAAACCACTTTTCGCACTTGTGTTAGTGTTGAAAAACCACTTTTCGCACTTGTGTTGGTGCAGGAAACCCCTTTTGCACTTGTATTAGTGTGGAAAAAACACTTTTTGCACTTGTGATAGTGTTGAAAAACCACTCTTCGCACCTGTGTTAGTGTTGAAAAACCACTTTTCGCACTTGTGTTGGTGCAGGAAACCACTTTTGCACTTGTATTAGTGTGGAAAAACCACTTTTCGCACTTGTGTTAGTGTTGAAAAACGACTTTTCGCACTTGTGTTCGTCTTGAAAAACCACTTTTCGCACTTGTGTTGGTGCAGGAAACCACTTTTGCACTTGTATTAGTGTGGAAAAAACACTTTTTGCACTTGTGATAGTGTGGAAAAACCACTTTTCGCACTTGTGTTGGTGTTGAAAAACCACTTTTCGCACTTGTGTTAATGTTGAAAAACCACTTTTCGCACTTGTGTTGGTGCAGGAAACCACTTTTGCACTTGTATTAGTGTGGAAAAACCACTTTTCGCAATTGTGTTAGTGTTGAAAAACCACTTTTCGCACTTGTGTTAGTGTTGAAAAACCACTTTTTGCACTTGTGTTGGTGCAGGAAACCACTTTTGCACTTGTATTAGTGTGGAAAAAACACTTTTTGCACTTGTGATAGTGTTGAAAAACCACTTTTCGCACTTGTGTTAGTGTTGAAAAACCACTTTTCGCACTTGTGTTAGTGTTGAAAAACCACTTTTCGCACTTGTGTTGGTGCAGGAAACCACTTTTGCACTTGTATTAGTGTGGAAAAAACACTTTTTGCACTTGTGATAGTGTTGAAAAACCACTTTTCACACTTGTGTTAGTGTTGAAAAACCACTTTTCGCACTTGTGTTAATGTTGAAAAACCACTTTTTGCACTTGTGTTGGTGCAGGAAACCACTTTTGCACTTGTATTAGTGTGGAAAAATCACTTTTCGCACATGTGTTCGTGTTGAAAAACCACTTTCCACACTTGTGTTAGTGTTGAAAAACCACTTTTCGCACTTGTGTTGGAGCAGGAAACCACTTTTGCACTTGTATTAGTGTGGAAAAAACACTTTTTGCACTTGTGATAGTGTTGAAAAACCACTTTTCGCACTTGTGTTAGTGTTGAAAAACCACTTTTCGCACTTGTGTTAGTGTTGAAAAACCACTTTTCGCACTTGTGTTGGTGCAGGAAACCACTTTTGCACTTGTATTAGTGTGGAAAAAACACTGTTTGCACTTGTGATAGTGTTGAAAAACCACTTTTCGCACTTGTGTTAGTGTTGAAAAACCACTTTTCGCACTTGTGTTGGTGCAGGAAACCACTTTTGCACTTGTATTAGTGTGGAAAAAACACTTTTTGCACTTGTGATAGTGTTGAAAAACCACTTTTCACACTTGTGTTAGTGTTGAAAAACCACTTTTCGCACTTGTGTTAATGTTGAAAAACCACTTTTTGCACTTGTGTTGGTGCAGGAAACCACTTTTGCACTTGTATTAGTGTGGAAAAATCACTTTTCGCACATGTGTTCGTGTTGAAAAACCACTTTTCACACTTGTGTTAGTGTTGAAAAACCACTTTTCGCACTTGTGTTGGTGCAGGAAACCACTTTTGCACTTGTATTAGTGTGGAAAAAACACTTTTTGCACTTGTGATAGTGTTGAAAAACCACTTTTCGCACTTGTATTAGTGTTGAAAAACCACTTTTCGCACTTGTGTTAGTGTTGAAAAACCACTTTTCGCACTTGTGTTGGTGCAGGAAACCACTTTTGCACTTGTATTAGTGTGGAAAAAACACTGTTTGCACTTGTGATAGTGTTGAAAAACCACTTTTCGCACTTGTGTTAGTGTTGAAAAACCACTTTTCGCACTTGTGTTGGTGCAGGAAACCACTTTTGCACTTGTATTAGTGTGGAAAAAACACTTTTTGCACTTGTGATAGTGTTGAAAAACCACTTTTTGCACTTGTGATAGTGTTGAAAAACCACTTTTCGCACTTGTGTTACTGTTGAAAAACCACTTTTCGCACTTGTGTTGGTGCAGGAAACCACTTTTGCACTTGTATTAGTGTGAAAAAAACACTTTTTGCACTTGTGATAGTGTTGAAAAACCACTTTTCGCACTTGTCTTAGTGATGAAAAACCAGTTTTCGCACTTGTGTTGGTGCAGGAAACCACTTTTGCACTTGTATTAGTGTGGAAAAAACACTTTTCGCACTTGTGTTAGTGTTGAAAAACCACTTTTCGCACTTGTGTTCGTCTTGAAACACCACTTTTCGCACTTGTGTTGTTGCAGGAAACCACTTTTGCACTTGTATTAGTGTGGAAAAAACACTGTTTGCACTTGTGATAGTGTTGAAAAACCACTTTTCACACTTGTGTTAGTGTTGAAAAACCACTTTTCGCACTTGTGTTGGTGCAGGAAACCACTTTTGCACTTCTATTAGTGTGGAAAAAACACTGTTTGCACTTGTGATAGTGTTGAAAAACCACTTTTCGCACTTGTGTTAGTGTTGAAAAACCACTTTTTGCACTTGTGTTGGTGCAGGAAACCCCTTTTGCACTTGTATTAGTGTGGAAAAAACACTTTTTGCACTTGTGATAGTGTTGAAAAACCACTCTTCGCACCTGTGTTAGTGTTGAAAAACCACTTTTCGCACTTGTGTTGGTGCAGGAAACCACTTTTGCACTTGTATTAGTGTGGAAAAACCACTTTTCGCACTTGTGTTAGTGTTGAAAAACGACTTTTCGCACTTGTGTTCGTCTTGAAAAACCACTTTTCGCACTTGTGTTGGTGCAGGAAACCTCTTTTGCACTTGTATTAGTGTGGAAAAAACACTTTTTGCACTTGTGATAGTGTGGAAAAACCACTTTTCGCACTTGTGTTGGTGTTGAAAAACCACTTTTCGCACTTGTGTTGGTGCAGGAAACCACTTTTGCACTTGTATTAGTGTGGAAAAAACACTTTTTGCACTTGTGATAGTGTTGAAAAACCACTTTTCGCACTTGTGTTAGTGTTGAAAAACCACTTTTCGCACTTGTGTTAGTGTTGAAAAACCACTTTTCGCACTTGTGTTGGTGCAGGAAACCACTTTTGCATTTGTATTAGTGTGGAAAAAACACTGTTTGCACTTGTGATAGTGTTGAAAAACCACTTTTCGCACTTGTGTTAGTGTTGAAAAACCACTTTTCGCACTTGTGTTGGTGCAGGAAACCACTTTTGCACTTGTATTAGTGTGGAAAAAACACTTTTTGCACTTGTGATAGTGTTGAAAAACCACTTTTTGCACTTGTGATAGTGTTGAAAAACCACTTTTCGCACTTGTGTTACTGTTGAAAAACCACTTTTCGCACTTGTGTTGGTGCAGGAAACCACTTTTGCACTTGTATTAGTGTGAAAAAAACACTTTTTGCACTTGTGATAGTGTTGAAAAACCACTTTTCGCACTTGTCTTAGTGATGAAAAACCAGTTTTCGCACTTGTGTTGGTGCAGGAAACCACTTTTGCACTTGTATTAGTGTGGAAAAAACACTTTTCGCACTTGTGTTAGTGTTGAAAAACCACTTTTCGCACTTGTGTTCGTCTTGAAACACCACTTTTCGCACTTGTGTTGTTGCAGGAAACCACTTTTGCACTTGTATTAGTGTGGAAAAAACACTTTTTGCACTTGTGATAGTGTTGAAAAACCACTTTTCGCACTTGTGTTAGTGTTGAAAAACCACTTTTCGCACTTGTGTTAGTGTTGAAAAACCACTTTTCGCACTTGTGTTGGTGCAGGAAACCACTTTTGCACTTGTATTAGTGTGGAAAAAACACTTTTTGCACTTGTGATAGTGTTGAAAAACCACTTTTCACACTTGTGTTAGTGTTGAAAAACCACTTTTCGCACTTGTGTTAATGTTGAAAAACCACTTTTTGCACTTGTGTTGGTGCAGGAAACCACTTTTGCACTTGTATTAGTGTGGAAAAATCACTTTTCGCACATGTGTTCGTGTTGAAAAACCACTTTCCACACTTGTGTTAGTGTTGAAAAACCACTTTTCGCACTTGTGTTGGAGCAGGAAACCACTTTTGCACTTGTATTAGTGTGGAAAAAACACTTTTTGCACTTGTGATAGTGTTGAAAAACCACTTTTCGCACTTGTGTTAGTGTTGAAAAACCACTTTTCGCACTTGTGTTAGTGTTGAAAAACCACTTTTCGCACTTGTGTTGGTGCAGGAAACCACTTTTGCACTTGTATTAGTGTGGAAAAAACACTGTTTGCACTTGTGATAGTGTTGAAAAACCACTTTTCGCACTTGTGTTAGTGTTGAAAAACCACTTTTCGCACTTGTGTTGGTGCAGGAAACCACTTTTGCACTTGTATTAGTGTGGAAAAAACACTTTTTGCACTTGTGATAGTGTTGAAAAACCACTTTTCACACTTGTGTTAGTGTTGAAAAACCACTTTTCGCACTTGTGTTAATGTTGAAAAACCACTTTTTGCACTTGTGTTGGTGCAGGAAACCACTTTTGCACTTGTATTAGTGTGGAAAAATCACTTTTCGCACATGTGTTCGTGTTGAAAAACCACTTTTCACACTTGTGTTAGTGTTGAAAAACCACTTTTCGCACTTGTGTTGGTGCAGGAAACCACTTTTGCACTTGTATTAGTGTGGAAAAAACACTTTTTGCACTTGTGATAGTGTTGAAAAACCACTTTTCGCACTTGTATTAGTGTTGAAAAACCACTTTTCGCACTTGTGTTAGTGTTGAAAAACCACTTTTCGCACTTGTGTTGGTGCAGGAAACCACTTTTGCACTTGTATTAGTGTGGAAAAAAACACTGTTTGCACTTGTGATAGTGTTGAAAAACCACTTTTCGCACTTGTGTTAGTGTTGAAAAACCACTTTTCGCACTTGTGTTGGTGCAGGAAACCACTTTTGCACTTGTATTAGTTTGGAAAAAACACTTTTTGCACTTGTGATAGTGTTGAAAAACCACTTTTTGCACTTGTGATAGTGTTGAAAAACCACTTTTCGCACTTGTGTTACTGTTGAAAAACCACTTTTCGCACTTGTGTTGGTGCAGGAAACCACTTTTGCACTTGTATTAGTGTGAAAAAAACACTTTTTGCACTTGTGATAGTGTTGAAAAACCACTTTTCGCACTTGTCTTAGTGATGAAAAACCAGTTTTCGCACTTGTGTTGGTGCAGGAAACCACTTTTGCACTTGTATTAGTGTGGAAAAAACACTTTTCGCACTTGTGTTAGTGTTGAAAAACCACTTTTCGCACTTGTGTTCATCTTGAAACACCACTTTTCGCACTTGTGTTGTTGCATGAAACCACTTTTGCACTTGTATTAGTGTGGAAAAAACACTGTTTGCACTTGTGATAGTGTTGAAAAACCACTTTTCACACTTGTGTTAGTGTTGAAAAACCACTTTTCGCACTTGTGTTGGTGCAGGAAACCACTTTTGCACTTCTATTAGTGTGGAAAAAACACTGTTTGCACTTGTGATAGTGTTGAAAAACCACTTTCCGCACTTGTGTTAGTGTTGAAAAACCACTTTTTGCACTTGTGTTGGTGCAGGAAACCCCTTTTGCACTTGTATTAGTGTGGAAAAAACACTTTTTGCACTTGTGATAGTGTTGAAAAACCACTCTTCGCACCTGTGTTAGTGTTGAAAAACCACTTTTCGCACTTGTGTTGGTGCAGGAAACCACTTTTGCACTTGTATTAGTGTGGAAAAACCACTTTTCGCACTTGTGTTAGTGTTGAAAAACGACTTTTCGCACTTGTGTTCGTCTTGAAAAACCACTTTTCGCACTTGTTTTGGTGCAGGAAACCTCTTTTGCACTTGTATTAGTGTGGAAAAAACACTTTTTGCACTTGTGATAGTGTGGAAAAACCACTTTTCGCACTTGTGTTGGTGTTGAAAAACCACTTTTCGCACTTGTGTTGGTGCAGGAAACCACTTTTGCACTTGTATTAGTGTGGAAAAAACACTTTTTGCACTTGTGATAGTGTTGAAAAACCACTTTTCGCACTTGTGTTAGTGTTGAAAAACCACTTTTCGCACTTGTGTTAGTGTTGAAAAACCACTTTTCGCACTTGTGTTGGTGCAGGAAACCACTTTTGCATTTGTATTAGTGTGGAAAAAACACTGTTTGCACTTGTGATAGTGTTGAAAAACCACTTTTCGCACTTGTGTTAGTGTTGAAAAACCACTTTTCGCACTTGTGTTGGTGCAGGAAACCACTTTTGCACTTGTATTAGTGTGGAAAAAACACTTTTTGCACTTGTGATAGTGTTGAAAAACCACTTTTTGCACTTGTGATAGTGTTGAAAAACCACTTTTCGCACTTGTGTTACTGTTGAAAAACCACTTTTCGCACTTGTGTTGGTGCAGGAAACCACTTTTGCACTTGTATTAGTGTGAAAAAAACACTTTTTGCACTTGTGATAGTGTTGAAAAACCACTTTTCGCACTTGTCTTAGTGATGAAAAACCAGTTTTCGCACTTGTGTTGGTGCAGGAAACCACTTTTGCACTTGTATTAGTGTGGAAAAAACACTTTTCGCACTTGTGTTAGTGTTGAAAAACCACTTTTCGCACTTGTGTTCGTCTTGAAACACCACTTTTCGCACTTGTGTTGTTGCAGGAAACCACTTTTGCACTTGTATTAGTGTGGAAAAAACACTGTTTGCACTTGTGATAGTGTTGAAAAACCACTTTTCACACTTGTGTTAGTGTTGAAAAACCACTTTTCGCACTTGTGTTGGTGCAGGAAACCACTTTTGCACTTCTATTAGTGTGGAAAAAACACTGTTTGCACTTGTGATAGTGTTGAAAAACCACTTTTCGCACTTGTGTTAGTGTTGAAAAACCACTTTTCGCACTTGTGTTGGTGCAGGAAACCCCTTTTGCACTTGTATTAGTGTGGAAAAAACACTTTTTGCACTTGTGATAGTGTTGAAAAACCATCTTCGCACCTGTGTTAGTGTTGAAAAACCACTTTTCGCACTTGTGTTGGTGCAGGAAACCACTTTTGCACTTGTATTAGTGTGGAAAAACCACTTTTCGCACTTGTGTTAGTGTTGAAAAACGACTTTTCGCACTTGTGTTCGTCTTGAAAAACCACTTTTCGCACTTGTGTTGGTGCAGGAAACCACTTTTGCACTTGTATTAGTGTGGAAAAAACACTTTTTGCACTTGTGATAGTGTGGAAAAACCACTTTTCGCACTTGTGTTGGTGTTGAAAAACCACTTTTCGCACTTGTGTTAATGTTGAAAAACCACTTTTCGCACTTGTGTTGGTGCAGGAAACCACTTTTGCACTTGTATTAGTGTGGAAAAACCACTTTTCGCAATTGTGTTAGTGTTGAAAAACCACTTTTCGCACTTGTGTTAGTGTTGAAAAACCACTTTTCGCACTTGTGTTGGTGCAGGAAACCACTTTTGCACTTGTATTAGTGTGGAAAAAACACTTTTTGCACTTGTGATAGTGTTGAAAAACCACTTTTCGCACTTGTGTTAGTGTTGAAAAACCACTTTTCGCACTTGTGTTAGTGTTGAAAAACCACTTTTCGCACTTGTGTTAATGTTGAAAAACCACTTTTCGCACTTGTGTTGGTGCAGGAAACCACTTTTGCACTTGTATTAGTGTGGAAAAATCACTTTTCGCACATGTGTTCGTGTTGAAAAACCACTTTTCACACTTGTGTTAGTGTTGAAAAACCACTTTTCGCACTTGTGTTGGTGCAGGAAACCACTTTTGCACTTGTATTAGTGTGGAAAAAACACTTTTTGCACTTGTGATAGTGTTGAAAAACCACTTTTCGCACTTGTGTTAGTGTTGAAAAACCACTTTTCGCACTTGTGTTAGTGTTGAAAAACCACTTTTCGCACTTGTGTTGGTGCAGGAAACCACTTTTGCACTTGTATTAGTGTGGAAAAAACACTGTTTGCACTTGTGATAGTGTTGAAAAACCACTTTTCGCACTTGTGTTAGTGTTGAAAAACCACTTTTCGCACTTGTGTTGGTGCAGGAAACCACTTTTGCACTTGTATTAGTGTGGAAAAAACACTTTTTGCACTTGTGATAGTGTTGAAAAACCACTTTTCACACTTGTGTTAGTGTTGAAAAACCACTTTTCGCACTTGTGTTAATGTTGAAAAACCACTTTTTGCACTTGTGTTGTTGCAGGAAACCACTTTTGCACTTGTATTAGTGTGGAAAAATCACTTTTCGCACATGTGTTCGTGTTGAAAAACCACTTTTCACACTTGTGTTAGTGTTGAAAAACGACTTTTCGCACTTGTGTTGGTGCAGGAAACCACTTTTGCACTTGTATTAGTGTGGAAAAAACACTTTTTGCACTTGTGATAGTGTTGAAAAACCACTTTTCGCACTTGTGTTAGTGTTGAAAAACCACTTTTCGCACTTGTGTTAGTGTTGAAAAACCACTTTTCGCACTTGTGTTGGTGCAGGAAACCACTTTTGCACTTGTATTAGTGTGGAAAAAACACTGTTTGCACTTGTGATAGTGTTGAAAAACCACTTTTCGCACTTGTGTTAGTGTTGAAAAACCACTTTTCGCACTTGTGTTGGTGCAGGAAACCACTTTTGCACTTGTATTAGTGTGGAAAAAACACTTTTTGCACTTGTGATAGTGTTGAAAAACCACTTTTTGCACTTGTGATAGTGTTGAAAAACCACTTTTCGCACTTGTGTTACTGTTGAAAAACCACTTTTCGCACTTGTGTTGGTGCAGGAAACCACTTTTGCACTTGTATTAGTGTGAAAAAAACACTTTTTGCACTTGTGATAGTGTTGAAAAACCACTTTTCGCACTTGTCTTAGTGATGAAAAACCAGTTTTCGCACTTGTGTTGGTGCAGGAAACCACTTTTGCACTTGTATTAGTGTGGAAAAAACACTTTTCGCACTTGTGTTAGTGTTGAAAAACCACTTTTCGCACTTGTGTTCGTCTTGAAACACCACTTTTCGCACTTGTGTTGTTGCAGGAAACCACTTTTGCACTTGTATTAGTGTGGAAAAAACACTGTTTGCACTTGTGATAGTGTTGAAAAACCACTTTTCACACTTGTGTTAGTGTTGAAAAACCACTTTTCGCATTTGTGTTGGTGCAGGAAACCACTTTTGCACTTCTATTAGTGTGGAAAAAACACTGTTTGCACTTGTGATAGTGTTGAAAAACCACTTTTCGCACTTGTGTTAGTGTTGAAAAACCACTTTTCGCACTTGTGTTGGTGCAGGAAACCCCTTTTGCACTTGTATTAGTGTGGAAAAAACACTTTTTGCACTTGTGATAGTGTTGAAAAACCACTCTTCGCACCTGTGTTAGTGTTGAAAAACCACTTTTCGCACTTGTGTTGGTGCAGGAAACCACTTTTGCACTTGTATTAGTGTGGAAAAACCACTTTTCGCACTTGTGTTAGTGTTGAAAAACGACTTTTCGCACTTGTGTTCGTCTTGAAAAACCACTTTTCGCACTTGTGTTGGTGCAGGAAACCACTTTTGCACTTGTATTAGTGTGGAAAAAACACTTTTTGCACTTGTGATAGTGTGGAAAAACCACTTTTCGCACTTGTGTTGGTGTTGAAAAACCACTTTTCGCACTTGTGTTAATGTTGAAAAACCACTTTTCGCACTTGTGTTGGTGCAGGAAACCACTTTTGCACTTGTATTAGTGTGGAAAAACCACTTTTCGCAATTGTGTTAGTGTTGAAAAACCACTTTTCGCACTTGTGTTAGTGTTGAAAAACCACTTTTCGCACTTGTGTTGGTGCAGGAAACCACTTTTGCACTTGTATTAGTGTGGAAAAAACACTTTTTGCACTTGTGATAGTGTTGAAAAACCACTTTTCGCACTTGTGTTAGTGTTGAAAAACCACTTTTCGCACTTGTGTTAGTGTTGAAAAACCACTTTTCGCACTTGTGTTAATGTTGAAAAACCACTTTTCGCACTTGTGTTGGTGCAGGAAACCACTTTTGCACTTGTATTAGTGTGGAAAAATCACTTTTCGCACATGTGTTCGTGTTGAAAAACCACTTTTCACACTTGTGTTAGTGTTGAAAAACCACTTTTCGCACTTGTGTTGGTGCAGGAAACCACTTTTGCACTTGTATTAGTGTGGAAAAAACACTTTTTGCACTTGTGATAGTGTTGAAAAACCACTTTTCGCACTTGTGTTAGTGTTGAAAAACCACTTTTCGCACTTGTGTTAGTGTTGAAAAACCACTTTTCGCACTTGTGTTGGTGCAGGAAACCACTTTTGCACTTGTATTAGTGTGGAAAAAACACTGTTTGCACTTGTGATAGTGTTGAAAAACCACTTTTCGCACTTGTGTTAGTGTTGAAAAACCACTTTTCGCACTTGTGTTGGTGCAGGAAACCACTTTTGCACTTGTATTAGTGTGGAAAAAACACTTTTTGCACTTGTGATAGTGTTGAAAAACCACTTTTCACACTTGTGTTAGTGTTGAAAAACCACTTTTCGCACTTGTGTTAATGTTGAAAAACCACTTTTTGCACTTGTGTTGTTGCAGGAAACCACTTTTGCACTTGTATTAGTGTGGAAAAATCACTTTTCGCACATGTGTTCGTGTTGAAAAACCACTTTTCACACTTGTGTTAGTGTTGAAAAACGACTTTTCGCACTTGTGTTGGTGCAGGAAACCACTTTTGCACTTGTATTAGTGTGGAAAAAACACTTTTTGCACTTGTGATAGTGTTGAAAAACCACTTTTCGCACTTGTGTTAGTGTTGAAAAACCACTTTTCGCACTTGTGTTAGTGTTGAAAAACCACTTTTCGCACTTGTGTTGGTGCAGGAAACCACTTTTGCACTTGTATTAGTGTGGAAAAAACACTGTTTGCACTTGTGATAGTGTTGAAAAACCACTTTTCGCACTTGTGTTAGTGTTGAAAAACCACTTTTCGCACTTGTGTTGGTGCAGGAAACCACTTTTGCACTTGTATTAGTGTGGAAAAAACACTTTTTGCACTTGTGATAGTGTTGAAAAACCACTTTTTGCACTTGTGATAGTGTTGAAAAACCACTTTTCGCACTTGTGTTACTGTTGAAAAACCACTTTTCGCACTTGTGTTGGTGCAGGAAACCACTTTTGCACTTGTATTAGTGTGAAAAAAACACTTTTTGCACTTGTGATAGTGTTGAAAAACCACTTTTCGCACTTGTCTTAGTGATGAAAAACCAGTTTTCGCACTTGTGTTGGTGCAGGAAACCACTTTTGCACTTGTATTAGTGTGGAAAAAACACTTTTCGCACTTGTGTTAGTGTTGAAAAACCACTTTTCGCACTTGTGTTCGTCTTGAAACACCACTTTTCGCACTTGTGTTGTTGCAGGAAACCACTTTTGCACTTGTATTAGTGTGGAAAAAACACTGTTTGCACTTGTGATAGTGTTGAAAAACCACTTTTCACACTTGTGTTAGTGTTGAAAAACCACTTTTCGCATTTGTGTTGGTGCAGGAAACCACTTTTGCACTTCTATTAGTGTGGAAAAAACACTGTTTGCACTTGTGATAGTGTTGAAAAACCACTTTTCGCACTTGTGTTAGTGTTGAAAAACCACTTTTCGCACTTGTGTTGGTGCAGGAAACCCCTTTTGCACTTGTATTAGTGTGGAAAAAACACTTTTTGCACTTGTGATAGTGTTGAAAAACCACTCTTCGCACCTGTGTTAGTGTTGAAAAACCACTTTTCGCACTTGTGTTGGTGCAGGAAACCACTTTTGCACTTGTATTAGTGTGGAAAAACCACTTTTCGCACTTGTGTTAGTGTTGAAAAACGACTTTTCGCACTTGTGTTCGTCTTGAAAAACCACTTTTCGCACTTGTGTTGGTGCAGGAAACCACTTTTGCACTTGTATTAGTGTGGAAAAAACACTTTTTGCACTTGTGATAGTGTGGAAAAACCACTTTTCGCACTTGTGTTGGTGTTGAAAAACCACTTTTCGCACTTGTGTTAATGTTGAAAAACCACTTTTCGCACTTGTGTTGGTGCAGGAAACCACTTTTGCACTTGTATTAGTGTGGAAAAACCACTTTTCGCAATTGTGTTAGTGTTGAAAAACCACTTTTCGCACTTGTGTTAGTGTTGAAAAACCACTTTTTGCACTTGTGTTGGTGCAGGAAACCACTTTTGCACTTGTATTAGTGTGGAAAAAACACTTTTTGCACTTGTGATAGTGTTGAAAAACCACTTTTCGCACTTGTGTTAGTGTTGAAAAACCACTTTTCGCACTTGTGTTGGTGCAGGAAACCACTTTTGCACTTGTATTAGTGTGGAAAAACCACTTTTCGCACTTGTGTTAGTGTTGAAAAACGACTTTTCGCACTTGTGTTCGTCTTGAAAAACCACTTTTCGCACTTGTGTTGGTGCAGGAAACCACTTTTGCACTTGTATTAGTGTGGAAAAAACACTTTTTGCACTTGTGATAGTGTGGAAAAACCACTTTTCGCACTTGTGTTGGTGTTGAAAAACCACTTTTCGCACTTGTGTTAATGTTGAAAAACCACTTTTCGCACTTGTGTTGGTGCAGGAAACCACTTTTGCACTTGTATTAGTGTGGAAAAACCACTTTTCGCAATTGTGTTAGTGTTGAAAAACCACTTTTCGCACTTGTGTTAGTGTTGAAAAACCACTTTTCGCACTTGTGTTGGTGCAGGAAACCACTTTTGCACTTGTATTAGTGTGGAAAAAACACTTTTTGCACTTGTGATAGTGTTGAAAAACCACTTTTCGCACTTGTGTTAGTGTTGAAAAACCACTTTTCGCACTTGTGTTAGTGTTGAAAAACCACTTTTCGCACTTGTGTTAATGTTGAAAAACCACTTTTCGCACTTGTGTTGGTGCAGGAAACCACTTTTGCACTTGTATTAGTGTGGAAAAATCACTTTTCGCACATGTGTTCGTGTTGAAAAACCACTTTTCACACTTGTGTTAGTGTTGAAAAACCACTTTTCACACTTGTGTTGGTGCAGGAAACCACTTTTGCACTTGTATTAGTGTGGAAAAAACACTTTTTGCACTTGTGATAGTGTTGAAAAACCACTTTTCGCACTTGTGTTAGTGTTGAAAAACCACTTTTCGCACTTGTGTTAGTGTTGAAAAACCACTTTTCGCACTTGTGTTGGTGCAGGAAACCACTTTTGCACTTGTATTAGTGTGGAAAAAACACTGTTTGCACTTGTGATAGTGTTGAAAAACCACTTTTCGCACTTGTGTTAGTGTTGAAAAACCACTTTTCGCACTTGTGTTGGTGCAGGAAACCACTTTTGCACTTGTATTAGTGTGGAAAAAACACTTTTTGCACTTGTGATAGTGTTGAAAAACCACTTTTCACACTTGTGTTAGTGTTGAAAAACCACTTTTCGCACTTGTGTTAATGTTGAAAAACCACTTTTTGCACTTGTGTTGTTGCAGGAAACCACTTTTGCACTTGTATTAGTGTGGAAAAATCACTTTTCGCACATGTGTTCGTGTTGAAAAACCACTTTTCACACTTGTGTTAGTGTTGAAAAACGACTTTTCGCACTTGTGTTGGTGCAGGAAACCACTTTTGCACTTGTATTAGTGTGGAAAAAACACTTTTTGCACTTGTGATAGTGTTGAAAAACCACTTTTCGCACTTGTGTTAGTGTTGAAAAACCACTTTTCGCACTTGTGTTAGTGTTGAAAAACCACTTTTCGCACTTGTGTTGGTGCAGGAAACCACTTTTGCACTTGTATTAGTGTGGAAAAAACACTGTTTGCACTTGTGATAGTGTTGAAAAACCACTTTTCGCACTTGTGTTAGTGTTGAAAAACCACTTTTCGCACTTGTGTTGGTGCAGGAAACCACTTTTGCACTTGTATTAGTGTGGAAAAAACACTTTTTGCACTTGTGATAGTGTTGAAAAACCACTTTTTGCACTTGTGATAGTGTTGAAAAACCACTTTTCGCACTTGTGTTACTGTTGAAAAACCACTTTTCGCACTTGTGTTGGTGCAGGAAACCACTTTTGCACTTGTATTAGTGTGAAAAAAACACTTTTTGCACTTGTGATAGTGTTGAAAAACCACTTTTCGCACTTGTCTTAGTGATGAAAAACCAGTTTTCGCACTTGTGTTGGTGCAGGAAACCACTTTTGCACTTGTATTAGTGTGGAAAAAACACTTTTCGCACTTGTGTTAGTGTTGAAAAACCACTTTTCGCACTTGTGTTCGTCTTGAAACACCACTTTTCGCACTTGTGTTGTTGCAGGAAACCACTTTTGCACTTGTATTAGTGTGGAAAAAACACTGTTTGCACTTGTGATAGTGTTGAAAAACCACTTTTCACACTTGTGTTAGTGTTGAAAAACCACTTTTCGCATTTGTGTTGGTGCAGGAAACCACTTTTGCACTTCTATTAGTGTGGAAAAAACACTGTTTGCACTTGTGATAGTGTTGAAAAACCACTTTTCGCACTTGTGTTAGTGTTGAAAAACCACTTTTCGCACTTGTGTTGGTGCAGGAAACCCCTTTTGCACTTGTATTAGTGTGGAAAAAACACTTTTTGCACTTGTGATAGTGTTGAAAAACCACTCTTCGCACCTGTGTTAGTGTTGAAAAACCACTTTTCGCACTTGTGTTGGTGCAGGAAACCACTTTTGCACTTGTATTAGTGTGGAAAAACCACTTTTCGCACTTGTGTTAGTGTTGAAAAACGACTTTTCGCACTTGTGTTCGTCTTGAAAAACCACTTTTCGCACTTGTGTTGGTGCAGGAAACCACTTTTGCACTTGTATTAGTGTGGAAAAAACACTTTTTGCACTTGTGATAGTGTGGAAAAACCACTTTTCGCACTTGTGTTGGTGTTGAAAAACCACTTTTCGCACTTGTGTTAATGTTGAAAAACCACTTTTCGCACTTGTGTTGGTGCAGGAAACCACTTTTGCACTTGTATTAGTGTGGAAAAACCACTTTTCGCAATTGTGTTAGTGTTGAAAAACCACTTTTCGCACTTGTGTTAGTGTTGAAAAACCACTTTTTGCACTTGTGTTGGTGCAGGAAACCACTTTTGCACTTGTATTAGTGTGGAAAAAACACTTTTTGCACTTGTGATAGTGTTGAAAAACCACTTTTCGCACTTGTGTTAGTGTTGAAAAACCACTTTTCGCACTTGTGTTAGTGTTGAAAAACCACTTTTCGCACTTGTGTTGGTGCAGGAAACCACTTTTGCACTTGTATTAGTGTGGAAAAAACACTTTTTGCACTTGTGATAGTGTTGAAAAACCACTTTTCACACTTGTGTTAGTGTTGAAAAACCACTTTTCGCACTTGTGTTAATGTTGAAAAACCACTTTTTGCACTTGTGTTGGTGCAGGAAACCACTTTTGCACTTGTATTAGTGTGGAAAAATCACTTTTCGCACATGTGTTCGTGTTGAAAAACCACTTTCCACACTTGTGTTAGTGTTGAAAAACCACTTTTCGCACTTGTGTTGGAGCAGGAAACCACTTTTGCACTTGTATTAGTGTGGAAAAAACACTTTTTGCACTTGTGATAGTGTTGAAAAACCACTTTTCGCACTTGTGTTAGTGTTGAAAAACCACTTTTCGCACTTGTGTTAGTGTTGAAAAACCACTTTTCGCACTTGTGTTGGTGCAGGAAACCACTTTTGCACTTGTATTAGTGTGGAAAAAACACTGTTTGCACTTGTGATAGTGTTGAAAAACCACTTTTCGCACTTGTGTTAGTGTTGAAAAACCACTTTTCGCACTTGTGTTGGTGCAGGAAACCACTTTTGCACTTGTATTAGTGTGGAAAAAACACTTTTTGCACTTGTGATAGTGTTGAAAAACCACTTTTCACACTTGTGTTAGTGTTGAAAAACCACTTTTCGCACTTGTGTTAATGTTGAAAAACCACTTTTTGCACTTGTGTTGGTGCAGGAAACCACTTTTGCACTTGTATTAGTGTGGAAAAATCACTTTTCGCACATGTGTTCGTGTTGAAAAACCACTTTTCACACTTGTGTTAGTGTTGAAAAACCACTTTTCGCACTTGTGTTGGTGCAGGAAACCACTTTTGCACTTGTATTAGTGTGGAAAAAACACTTTTTGCACTTGTGATAGTGTTGAAAAACCACTTTTCGCACTTGTATTAGTGTTGAAAAACCACTTTTCGCACTTGTGTTAGTGTTGAAAAACCACTTTTCGCACTTGTGTTGGTGCAGGAAACCACTTTTGCACTTGTATTAGTGTGGAAAAAACACTGTTTGCACTTGTGATAGTGTTGAAAAACCACTTTTCGCACTTGTGTTAGTGTTGAAAAACCACTTTTCGCACTTGTGTTGGTGCAGGAAACCACTTTTGCACTTGTATTAGTGTGGAAAAAACACTTTTTGCACTTGTGATAGTGTTGAAAAACCACTTTTTGCACTTGTGATAGTGTTGAAAAACCACTTTTCGCACTTGTGTTACTGTTGAAAAACCACTTTTCGCACTTGTGTTGGTGCAGGAAACCACTTTTGCACTTGTATTAGTGTGAAAAAAACACTTTTTGCACTTGTGATAGTGTTGAAAAACCACTTTTCGCACTTGTCTTAGTGATGAAAAACCAGTTTTCGCACTTGTGTTGGTGCAGGAAACCACTTTTGCACTTGTATTAGTGTGGAAAAAACACTTTTCGCACTTGTGTTAGTGTTGAAAAACCACTTTTCGCACTTGTGTTCGTCTTGAAACACCACTTTTCGCACTTGTGTTGTTGCAGGAAACCACTTTTGCACTTGTATTAGTGTGGAAAAAACACTGTTTGCACTTGTGATAGTGTTGAAAAACCACTTTTCACACTTGTGTTAGTGTTGAAAAACCACTTTTCGCACTTGTGTTGGTGCAGGAAACCACTTTTGCACTTCTATTAGTGTGGAAAAAACACTGTTTGCACTTGTGATAGTGTTGAAAAACCACTTTTCGCACTTGTGTTAGTGTTGAAAAACCACTTTTTGCACTTGTGTTGGTGCAGGAAACCCCTTTTGCACTTGTATTAGTGTGGAAAAAACACTTTTTGCACTTGTGATAGTGTTGAAAAACCACTCTTCGCACCTGTGTTAGTGTTGAAAAACCACTTTTCGCACTTGTGTTGGTGCAGGAAACCACTTTTGCACTTGTATTAGTGTGGAAAAACCACTTTTCGCACTTGTGTTAGTGTTGAAAAACGACTTTTCGCACTTGTGTTCGTCTTGAAAAACCACTTTTCGCACTTGTGTTGGTGCAGGAAACCTCTTTTGCACTTGTATTAGTGTGGAAAAAACACTTTTTGCACTTGTGATAGTGTGGAAAAACCACTTTTCGCACTTGTGTTGGTGTTGAAAAACCACTTTTCCTACTTGTGTTAATGTTGAAAAACCACTTTTCGCACTTGTGTTGGTGCAGGAAACCACTTTTGCACTTGTATTAGTGTGGAAAAACCACTTTTCGCAATTGTGTTAGTGTTGAAAAACCACTTTTCGCACTTGTGTTAGTGTTGAAAAACCACTTTTCGCACTTGTGTTGGTGCAGGAAACCACTTTTGCACTTGTATTAGTGTGGAAAAAACACTTTTTGCACTTGTGATAGTGTTGAAAAACCACTTTTCGCACTTGTGTTAGTGTTGAAAAACCACCTTTTGCACTTGTGTTAGTGTTGAAAAACCACTTTTCGCACTTGTGTTGGTGCAGGAAACCACTTTTGCACTTGTATTAGTGTGGAAAAACCACTTTTCGCACTTGTGTTAGTGTTGAAAAACCACTTTTTGCACTTGTGTTAGTGTTGAAACACCACTTTTCACACTTGTGTTTGTGCAGGGAACCACTTTTGCACTTGTATTAGTGTGGAAAAAACACTTTGCACTTGTGATAGTGTTGAAAAACCACTTTTCGCACTTGTGTTAGTGTTGAAAAACCACTTTTCGCACTTGTGTTGGTGCAGGAAACCACTTTTGCACTTGTATTAGTGTGGAAAAACCACTTTTCGCACTTGTGTTAGTGTTGAAAAACTACTTTTCACACTTGTGTTAGTGTTGAGAAACCACTTTTCGCACTTGTGTTGGTGCAGGAAACCACTTTTGCACTTGTATTAGTGTGGAAAAAACACTTTTTGCACTTGTGATAGTGTTGAAAAACCACTTTTCGCACTTGTGTTAGTGTTGAAAAACCACTTTTCGCACTTGTGTTAGTGTTGAAAAACCACTTTTCGCACTTGTGTTGGTGCAGGAAACCACTTTTGCACTTGTATTAGTGTGGAAAAAACACTTTTTGCACTTGTGATAGTGTTGAAAAACCACTTTTCACACTTGTGTTAGTGTTGAAAAACCACTTTTCGCACTTGTGTTGGTGCAGGAAACCACATTTGCACTTCTATTAGTGTGGAAAAAACACTGTTTGCACTTGTGATAGTGTTGAAAAACCACTTTTCGCACTCGTGTTAGTGTTGAAAAACCACTTTTCGCACTTGTGTTGGTGCAGGAAACCACTTTTGCACTTGTATTAGTGTGGAAAAAACACTTTTTGCACTTGTGATAGTGTTGAAAAACCACTTTTCGCACTTGTCTTAGTGATGAAAAACCAGTTTTCGCACTTGTGTTGGTGCAGGAAACCACTTTTGCACTTGTATTAGTGTGGAAAAAACACTTTTCGCACTTGTGTTAGTGTTGAAAAACCACTTTTCGCACTTGTGTTCGTCTTGAAACACCACTTTTCGCACTTGTGTTGTTGCAGGAAACCACTTTTGCACTTGTATTAGTGTGGAAAAAACACTGTTTGCACTTGTGATAGTGTTGAAAAACCACTTTTCACACTTGTGTTAGTGTTGAAAAACCACTTTTCGCATTTGTGTTGGTGCAGGAAACCACTTTTGCACTTCTATTAGTGTGGAAAAAACACTGTTTGCACTTGTGATAGTGTTGAAAAACCACTTTTCGCACTTGTGTTAGTGTTGAAAAACCACTTTTCGCACTTGTGTTGGTGCAGGAAACCCCTTTTGCACTTGTATTAGTGTGGAAAAAACACTTTTTGCACTTGTGATAGTGTTGAAAAACCACTCTTCGCACCTGTGTTAGTGTTGAAAAACCACTTTTCGCACTTGTGTTGGTGCAGGAAACCACTTTTGCACTTGTATTAGTGTGGAAAAACCACTTTTCGCACTTGTGTTAGTGTTGAAAAACGACTTTTCGCACTTGTGTTCGTCTTGAAAAACCACTTTTCGCACTTGTGTTGGTGCAGGAAACCACTTTTGCACTTGTATTAGTGTGGAAAAAACACTTTTTGCACTTGTGATAGTGTGGAAAAACCACTTTTCGCACTTGTGTTGGTGTTGAAAAACCACTTTTCGCACTTGTGTTAATGTTGAAAAACCACTTTTCGCACTTGTGTTGGTGCAGGAAACCACTTTTGCACTTGTATTAGTGTGGAAAAACCACTTTTCGCAATTGTGTTAGTGTTGAAAAACCACTTTTCGCACTTGTGTTAGTGTTGAAAAACCACTTTTTGCACTTGTGTTGGTGCAGGAAACCACTTTTGCACTTGTATTAGTGTGGAAAAAACACTTTTTGCACTTGTGATAGTGTTGAAAAACCACTTTTCGCACTTGTGTTAGTGTTGAAAAACCACTTTTCGCACTTGTGTTAGTGTTGAAAAACCACTTTTCGCACTTGTGTTGGTGCAGGAAACCACTTTTGCACTTGTATTAGTGTGGAAAAAACACTTTTTGCACTTGTGATAGTGTTGAAAAACCACTTTTCACACTTGTGTTAGTGTTGAAAAACCACTTTTCGCACTTGTGTTAATGTTGAAAAACCACTTTTTGCACTTGTGTTGGTGCAGGAAACCACTTTTGCACTTGTATTAGTGTGGAAAAATCACTTTTCGCACATGTGTTCGTGTTGAAAAACCACTTTCCACACTTGTGTTAGTGTTGAAAAACCACTTTTCGCACTTGTGTTGGAGCAGGAAACCACTTTTGCACTTGTATTAGTGTGGAAAAAACACTTTTTGCACTTGTGATAGTGTTGAAAAACCACTTTTCGCACTTGTGTTAGTGTTGAAAAACCACTTTTCGCACTTGTGTTAGTGTTGAAAAACCACTTTTCGCACTTGTGTTGGTGCAGGAAACCACTTTTGCACTTGTATTAGTGTGGAAAAAACACTGTTTGCACTTGTGATAGTGTTGAAAAACCACTTTTCGCACTTGTGTTAGTGTTGAAAAACCACTTTTCGCACTTGTGTTGGTGCAGGAAACCACTTTTGCACTTGTATTAGTGTGGAAAAAACACTTTTTGCACTTGTGATAGTGTTGAAAAACCACTTTTCACACTTGTGTTAGTGTTGAAAAACCACTTTTCGCACTTGTGTTAATGTTGAAAAACCACTTTTTGCACTTGTGTTGGTGCAGGAAACCACTTTTGCACTTGTATTAGTGTGGAAAAATCACTTTTCGCACATGTGTTCGTGTTGAAAAACCACTTTTCACACTTGTGTTAGTGTTGAAAAACCACTTTTCGCACTTGTGTTGGTGCAGGAAACCACTTTTGCACTTGTATTAGTGTGGAAAAAACACTTTTTGCACTTGTGATAGTGTTGAAAAACCACTTTTCGCACTTGTATTAGTGTTGAAAAACCACTTTTCGCACTTGTGTTAGTGTTGAAAAACCACTTTTCGCACTTGTGTTGGTGCAGGAAACCACTTTTGCACTTGTATTAGTGTGGAAAAAACACTGTTTGCACTTGTGATAGTGTTGAAAAACCACTTTTCGCACTTGTGTTAGTGTTGAAAAACCACTTTTCGCACTTGTGTTGGTGCAGGAAACCACTTTTGCACTTGTATTAGTGTGGAAAAAACACTTTTTGCACTTGTGATAGTGTTGAAAAACCACTTTTTGCACTTGTGATAGTGTTGAAAAACCACTTTTCGCACTTGTGTTACTGTTGAAAAACCACTTTTCGCACTTGTGTTGGTGCAGGAAACCACTTTTGCACTTGTATTAGTGTGAAAAAAACACTTTTTGCACTTGTGATAGTGTTGAAAAACCACTTTTCGCACTTGTCTTAGTGATGAAAAACCAGTTTTCGCACTTGTGTTGGTGCAGGAAACCACTTTTGCACTTGTATTAGTGTGGAAAAAACACTTTTCGCACTTGTGTTAGTGTTGAAAAACCACTTTTCGCACTTGTGTTCGTCTTGAAACACCACTTTTCGCACTTGTGTTGTTGCAGGAAACCACTTTTGCACTTGTATTAGTGTGGAAAAAACACTGTTTGCACTTGTGATAGTGTTGAAAAACCACTTTTCACACTTGTGTTAGTGTTGAAAAACCACTTTTCGCACTTGTGTTGGTGCAGGAAACCACTTTTGCACTTCTATTAGTGTGGAAAAAACACTGTTTGCACTTGTGATAGTGTTGAAAAACCACTTTTCGCACTTGTGTTAGTGTTGAAAAACCACTTTTTGCACTTGTGTTGGTGCAGGAAACCCCTTTTGCACTTGTATTAGTGTGGAAAAAACACTTTTTGCACTTGTGATAGTGTTGAAAAACCACTCTTCGCACCTGTGTTAGTGTTGAAAAACCACTTTTCGCACTTGTGTTGGTGCAGGAAACCACTTTTGCACTTGTATTAGTGTGGAAAAACCACTTTTCGCACTTGTGTTAGTGTTGAAAAACGACTTTTCGCACTTGTGTTCGTCTTGAAAAACCACTTTTCGCACTTGTGTTGGTGCAGGAAACCTCTTTTGCACTTGTATTAGTGTGGAAAAAACACTTTTTGCACTTGTGATAGTGTGGAAAAACCACTTTTCGCACTTGTGTTGGTGTTGAAAAACCACTTTTCCTACTTGTGTTAATGTTGAAAAACCACTTTTCGCACTTGTGTTGGTGCAGGAAACCACTTTTGCACTTGTATTAGTGTGGAAAAACCACTTTTCGCAATTGTGTTAGTGTTGAAAAACCACTTTTCGCACTTGTGTTAGTGTTGAAAAACCACTTTTCGCACTTGTGTTGGTGCAGGAAACCACTTTTGCACTTGTATTAGTGTGGAAAAAACACTTTTTGCACTTGTGATAGTGTTGAAAAACCACTTTTCGCACTTGTGTTAGTGTTGAAAAACCACCTTTTGCACTTGTGTTAGTGTTGAAAAACCACTTTTCGCACTTGTGTTGGTGCAGGAAACCACTTTTGCACTTGTATTAGTGTGGAAAAACCACTTTTCGCACTTGTGTTAGTGTTGAAAAACCACTTTTTGCACTTGTGTTAGTGTTGAAACACCACTTTTCACACTTGTGTTTGTGCAGGGAACCACTTTTGCACTTGTATTAGTGTGGAAAAAACACTTTGCACTTGTGATAGTGTTGAAAAACCACTTTTCGCACTTGTGTTAGTGTTGAAAAACCACTTTTCGCACTTGTGTTGGTGCAGGAAACCACTTTTGCACTTGTATTAGTGTGGAAAAACCACTTTTCGCACTTGTGTTAGTGTTGAAAAACTACTTTTCACACTTGTGTTAGTGTTGAGAAACCACTTTTCGCACTTGTGTTGGTGCAGGAAACCACTTTTGCACTTGTATTAGTGTGGAAAAAACACTTTTTGCACTTGTGATAGTGTTGAAAAACCACTTTTCGCACTTGTGTTAGTGTTGAAAAACCACTTTTCGCACTTGTGTTAGTGTTGAAAAACCACTTTTCGCACTTGTGTTGGTGCAGGAAACCACTTTTGCACTTGTATTAGTGTGGAAAAAACACTTTTTGCACTTGTGATAGTGTTGAAAAACCACTTTTCACACTTGTGTTAGTGTTGAAAAACCACTTTTCGCACTTGTGTTGGTGCAGGAAACCACATTTGCACTTCTATTAGTGTGGAAAAAACACTGTTTGCACTTGTGATAGTGTTGAAAAACCACTTTTCGCACTCGTGTTAGTGTTGAAAAACCACTTTTCGCACTTGTGTTGGTGCAGGAAACCACTTTTGCACTTGTATTAGTGTGGAAAAAACACTTTTTACACTTGTGTTGGTGTTGAAAAACCACTTTTCGCACTTGTGTTAATGTTGAAAAACCACTTTTCGCACTTGTGTTAGTGTTGAAACACCACTTTTCGCACTTGTGTTGGTGCAGGAAACCACTTTTGCACTTGTATTAGTGTGGAAAAAACACCCTTTTTGCACTTGTGATAGTGTTGAAAAACCACTTTTCGCACTTGTGTTAGTGTTGAAAAACCACTTTTCGCACTTGTGTTAGTGTTGAAAAACGACTTTTCGCACTTGTGTTGGTGCAAGAAACCACTTTTGCACTTGTATTAGTGTGGAAAAAACACTTTTCGCACTTGTGTTAGTGTTGAAAAACCACTTTTCGCACTTGTGTAAGTGTTGAAAAACCACTTTTTGCACTTGTGTTAGTGTTGAAAAACCACTTTTTGCACTTGTGTTGGTGCAGGAAACCACTTTTGCACTTGTATTAGTGTGGAAAAAACACTTTTTGCACTTGTGATAGTGTTGAAAAACCACTTTTCGCACTTGTGTTAGTGTTGAAAAACCACATTTCGCACTTGTGTTGGTGCAGGAAACCACTTTCGCACTTGTGTTGGTGCAGGAAACCACTTTTGCACTTGTATTAGTGTGGAAAAACCACTTTTCGCACTTGTGTTAGTGTTGAAAAACCACTTTTCGCACTTGTGTTAGTGTTGAAACACCACTTTTCGCACTTGTGTTTGTGCAGGAAACCACTTTTGCACTTGTATTAGTGTGGAAAAAACACTTTGCACTTGTGATAGTGTTGAAAAACCACTTTTCGCACTTGTGTTAGTGTTGAAAAACCACTTTTCGCACTTGTGTTGGTGCAGGAAACCACTTTTGCACTTGTTTTAGTGTGGAAAAACCACTTTTCGCACTTGTGTTAGTGTTGAAAAACCACTTTTCGCACTTGTGTTAGTGTTGAAACACCACTTTTCGCACTTGTGTTTGTGCAGGAAACCACTTTTGCACTTGTATTAGTGTGGAAAAAACACTTTGCACTTGTGATAGTGTTGAAAAACCACTTTTCACACTTGTGTTAGTGTTGAAAAACCACTTTTCGCACTTGTGTTAATGTTGAAAAACCACTTTTTGCACTTGTGTTGGTGCAGGAAACCACTTTTGCACTTGTATTAGTGTGGAAAAATCACTTTTCGCACATGTGTTAGTGTTGAAAAACCACTTTTCACACTTGTGTTAGTGTTGAGAAACCACTTTTCACACTTGTGTTGGTGCAGGAAACCACTTTTGCATTTGTATTAGTGTGGAAAAAACACTTTTTGCACTTGTGATAGTGTTGAAAAACCACTTTTCGCACTTGTGTTAGTGTTGAAAAACCACTTTTCGCACTTGTGTTAGTGTTGAAAAACCACTTTTTGCACTTGTGTTGGTGCAGGAAACCCCTTTTGCACTTGTATTAGTGTGGAAAAAACACTTTTTGCACTTCTATTAGTGTGGAAAAAACACTGTTTGCACTTGTGATAGTGTTGAAAAACCACTTTTCGCACTTGTGTTAGTGTTGAAAAACCACTTTTTGCACTTGTGTTGGTGCAGGAAACCCCTTTTGCACTTGTATTAGTGTGGAAAAAACACTTTTTGCACTTGTGATAGTGTTGAAAAACCACTCTTCGCACCTGTGTTAGTGTTGAAAAACCACTTTTCGCACTTGTGTTGGTGCAGGAAACCACTTTTGCACTTGTATTAGTGTGGAAAAACCACTTTTCGCACTTGTGTTAGTGTTGAAAAACGACTTTTCGCACTTGTGTTCGTCTTGAAAAACCACTTTTCGCACTTGTGTTGGTGCAGGAAACCTCTTTTGCACTTGTATTAGTGTGGAAAAAACACTTTTTGCACTTGTGATAGTGTGGAAAAACCACTTTTCGCACTTGTGTTGGTGTTGAAAAACCACTTTTCGCACTTGTGTTAATGTTGAAAAACCACTTTTCGCACTTGTGTTGGTGCAGGAAACCACTTTTGCACTTGTATTAGTGTGGAAAAACCACTTTTCGCAATTGTGTTAGTGTTGAAAAACCACTTTTCGCACTTGTGTTAGTGTTGAAAAACCACTTTTCGCACTTGTGTTGGTGCAGGAAACCACTTTTGCACTTGTATTAGTGTGGAAAAAACACTTTTTGCACTTGTGATAGTGTTGAAAAACCACTTTTCGCACTTGTGTTAGTGTTGAAAAACCACCTTTTGCACTTGTGTTAGTGTTGAAAAACCACTTTTCGCACTTGTGTTGGTGCAGGAAACCACTTTTGCACTTGTATTAGTGTGGAAAAACCACTTTTCGCACTTGTGTTAGTGTTGAAAAACCACTTTTTGCACTTGTGTTAGTGTTGAAACACCACTTTTCACACTTGTGTTTGTGCAGGGAACCACTTTTGCACTTGTATTAGTGTGGAAAAAACACTTTGCACTTGTGATAGTGTTGAAAAACCACTTTTCGCACTTGTGTTAGTGTTGAAAAACCACTTTTCGCACTTGTGTTGGTGCAGGAAACCACTTTTGCACTTGTATTAGTGTGGAAAAACCACTTTTCGCACTTGTGTTAGTGTTGAAAAACTACTTTTCACACTTGTGTTAGTGTTGAGAAACCACTTTTCGCACTTGTGTTGGTGCAGGAAACCACTTTTGCACTTGTATTAGTGTGGAAAAAACACTTTTTGCACTTGTGATAGTGTTGAAAAACCACTTTTCGCACTTGTGTTAGTGTTGAAAAACCACTTTTCGCACTTGTGTTAGTGTTGAAAAACCACTTTTCGCACTTGTGTTGGTGCAGGAAACCACTTTTGCACTTGTATTAGTGTGGAAAAAACACTTTTTGCACTTGTGATAGTGTTGAAAAACCACTTTTCACACTTGTGTTAGTGTTGAAAAACCACTTTTCGCACTTGTGTTGGTGCAGGAAACCACATTTGCACTTCTATTAGTGTGGAAAAAACACTGTTTGCACTTGTGATAGTGTTGAAAAACCACTTTTCGCACTCGTGTTAGTGTTGAAAAACCACTTTTCGCACTTGTGTTGGTGCAGGAAACCACTTTTGCACTTGTATTAGTGTGGAAAAAACACTTTTTACACTTGTGTTGGTGTTGAAAAACCACTTTTCGCACTTGTGTTAATGTTGAAAAACCACTTTTCGCACTTGTGTTAGTGTTGAAACACCACTTTTCGCACTTGTGTTGGTGCAGGAAACCACTTTTGCACTTGTATTAGTGTGGAAAAAACACCCTTTTTGCACTTGTGATAGTGTTGAAAAACCACTTTTCGCACTTGTGTTAGTGTTGAAAAACCACTTTTCGCACTTGTGTTAGTGTTGAAAAACGACTTTTCGCACTTGTGTTGGTGCAAGAAACCACTTTTGCACTTGTATTAGTGTGGAAAAAACACTTTTCGCACTTGTGTTAGTGTTGAAAAACCACTTTTCGCACTTGTGTAAGTGTTGAAAAACCACTTTTTGCACTTGTGTTAGTGTTGAAAAACCACTTTTTGCACTTGTGTTGGTGCAGGAAACCACTTTTGCACTTGTATTAGTGTGGAAAAAACACTTTTTGCACTTGTGATAGTGTTGAAAAACCACTTTTCGCACTTGTGTTAGTGTTGAAAAACCACATTTCGCACTTGTGTTGGTGCAGGAAACCACTTTCGCACTTGTGTTGGTGCAGGAAACCACTTTTGCACTTGTATTAGTGTGGAAAAACCACTTTTCGCACTTGTGTTAGTGTTGAAAAACCACTTTTCGCACTTGTGTTAGTGTTGAAACACCACTTTTCGCACTTGTGTTTGTGCAGGAAACCACTTTTGCACTTGTATTAGTGTGGAAAAAACACTTTGCACTTGTGATAGTGTTGAAAAACCACTTTTCGCACTTGTGTTAGTGTTGAAAAACCACTTTTCGCACTTGTGTTGGTGCAGGAAACCACTTTTGCACTTGTTTTAGTGTGGAAAAACCACTTTTCGCACTTGTGTTAGTGTTGAAAAACCACTTTTCGCACTTGTGTTAGTGTTGAAACACCACTTTTCGCACTTGTGTTTGTGCAGGAAACCACTTTTGCACTTGTATTAGTGTGGAAAAAACACTTTGCACTTGTGATAGTGTTGAAAAACCACTTTTCACACTTGTGTTAGTGTTGAAAAACCACTTTTCGCACTTGTGTTAATGTTGAAAAACCACTTTTTGCACTTGTGTTGGTGCAGGAAACCACTTTTGCACTTGTATTAGTGTGGAAAAATCACTTTTCGCACATGTGTTAGTGTTGAAAAACCACTTTTCACACTTGTGTTAGTGTTGAGAAACCACTTTTCACACTTGTGTTGGTGCAGGAAACCACTTTTGCATTTGTATTAGTGTGGAAAAAACACTTTTTGCACTTGTGATAGTGTTGAAAAACCACTTTTCGCACTTGTGTTAGTGTTGAAAAACCACTTTTCGCACTTGTGTTAGTGTTGAAAAACCACTTTTCGCACTTGTGTTGGTGCAGGAAACCACTTTTGCACTTGTATTAGTGTGGAAAAAACACTTTTTGCACTTGTGATAGTGTTGAAAAACCACTTTTCACACTTGTGTTAGTGTTGAAAAACCACTTTTCGCACTTGTGTTAATGTTGAAAAACCACTTTTTGCACTTGTGTTGGTGTAGGAAACCACTTTTGCACTTGTATTAGTGTGGAAAAATCACTTTTCACACATGTGTTCGTGTTGAAAAACCACTTTTCACACTTGTGTTAGTGTTGAAAAACCACTTTTCGCACTTGTGTTGGTGCAGGAAACCACTTTTGCACTTGTATTAGTGTGGAAAAAACACTTTTTGCACTTGTGATAGTGTTGAAAAACCACTTTTCGCACTTGTGTTAGTGTTGAAAAACCACTTTTCGCACTTGTGTTGGTGCAGGAAACCACTTTTGCACTTGTATAAGTGTGGAAAAAACACTTTTTGCACTTGTGATAGTGTTGAAAAACCACTTTTCGCACTTGTGGTTAGTGTTGAAAAACCACTTTTCGCACTTGTGTTAGTGTTGAAAAACCACTTTTCGCACTTGTGTTGGTGCAGGAAACCACTTTTGCACTTGTATTATTGTGGAAAAAACACTTTTTGCACTTGTGATAGTGTTGAAAAACCACTTTTCGCACTTGTGTTAGTGTTGAAAAACCACTTTTCGCACTTGTGTTAGTGTTGAAAAACCACTTTTCGCACTTGAGTTGGTGCAGGAAACCACTTTTGCACTTGTATTAGTGTGGAAAAAACACTTTTTGCACTTGTGATAGTGTTGAAAAACCACTTTTCGCACTTGTGTTAGTGTTGAAAAACCACCTTTTGCACTTGTGTTAGTGTTGAAAAACCACTTTTCGCACTTGTGTTGGTGCAGGAAACCACTTTTGCACTTGTATTAGTGTGGAAAAACCACTTTTCGCACTTGTGTTAGTGTTGAAAAACCACTTTTTGCACTTGTGTTAGTGTTGAAACACCACTTTTCACACTTGTGTTTGTGCAGGGAACCACTTTTGCACTTGTATTAGTGTGGAAAAAACACTTTGCACTTGTGATAGTGTTGAAAAACCACTTTTCGCACTTGTGTTAGTGTTGAAAAACCACTTTTCGCACTTGTGTTGGTGCAGGAAACCACTTTTGCACTTGTATTAGTGTGGAAAAACCACTTTTCGCACTTGTGTTAGTGTTGAAAAACTACTTTTCACACTTGTGTTAGTGTTGAGAAACCACTTTTCGCACTTGTGTTGGTGCAGGAAACCACTTTTGCACTTGTATTAGTGTGGAAAAAACACTTTTTGCACTTGTGATAGTGTTGAAAAACCACTTTTCGCACTTGTGTTAGTGTTGAAAAACCACTTTTCGCACTTGTGTTAGTGTTGAAAAACCACTTTTCGCACTTGTGTTGGTGCAGGAAACCACTTTTGCACTTGTATTAGTGTGGAAAAAACACTTTTTGCACTTGTGATAGTGTTGAAAAACCACTTTTCACACTTGTGTTAGTGTTGAAAAACCACTTTTCGCACTTGTGTTGGTGCAGGAAACCACATTTGCACTTCTATTAGTGTGGAAAAAACACTGTTTGCACTTGTGATAGTGTTGAAAAACCACTTTTCGCACTCGTGTTAGTGTTGAAAAACCACTTTTCGCACTTGTGTTGGTGCAGGAAACCACTTTTGCACTTGTATTAGTGTGGAAAAAACACTTTTTGCACTTGTGTTGGTGTTGAAAAACCACTTTTCGCACTTGTGTTAATGTTGAAAAACCACTTTTCGCACTTGTGTTAGTGTTGAAACACCACTTTTCGCACTTGTGTTGGTGCAGGAAACCACTTTTGCACTTGTATTAGTGTGGAAAAAACACCCTTTTTGCACTTGTGATAGTGTTGAAAAACCACTTTTCGCACTTGTGTTAGTGTTGAAAAACCACTTTTCGCACTTGTGTTAGTGTTGAAAAACCACTTTTCGCACTTGTGTTGGTGCAAGAAACCACTTTTGCACTTGTATTAGTGTGGAAAAAACACTTTTCGCACTTGTGTTAGTGTTGAAAAACCACTTTTCGCACTTGTGTAAGTGTTGAAAAACCACTTTTTGCACTTGTGTTAGTGTTGAAAAACCACTTTTTGCACTTGTGTTGGTGCAGGAAACCACTTTTGCACTTGTATTAGTGTGGAAAAAACACTTTTTGCACTTGTGATAGTGTTGAAAAACCACTTTTCGCACTTGTGTTAGTGTTGAAAAACCACATTTCGCACTTGTGTTGGTGCAGGAAACCACTTTCGCACTTGTGTTGGTGCAGGAAACCACTTTTGCACTTGTATTAGTGTGGAAAAACCACTTTTCGCACTTGTGTTAGTGTTGAAAAACCACTTTTCGCACTTGTGTTAGTGTTGAAACACCACTTTTCGCACTTGTGTTTGTGCAGGAAACCACTTTTGCACTTGTATTAGTGTGGAAAAAACACTTTGCACTTGTGATAGTGTTGAAAAACCACTTTTCGCACTTGTGTTAGTGTTGAAAAACCACTTTTCGCACTTGTGTTGGTGCAGGAAACCACTTTTGCACTTGTTTTAGTGTGGAAAAACCACTTTTCGCACTTGTGTTAGTGTTGAAAAACCACTTTTCGCACTTGTGTTAGTGTTGAAACACCACTTTTCGCACTTGTGTTTGTGCAGGAAACCACTTTTGCACTTGTATTAGTGTGGAAAAAACACTTTGCACTTGTGATAGTGTTGAAAAACCACTTTTCACACTTGTGTTAGTGTTGAAAAACCACTTTTCGCACTTGTGTTAATGTTGAAAAACCACTTTTTGCACTTGTGTTGGTGCAGGAAACCACTTTTGCACTTGTATTAGTGTGGAAAAATCACTTTTCGCACATGTGTTAGTGTTGAAAAACCACTTTTCACACTTGTGTTAGTGTTGAGAAACCACTTTTCACACTTGTGTTGGTGCAGGAAACCACTTTTGCATTTGTATTAGTGTGGAAAAAACACTTTTTGCACTTGTGATAGTGTTGAAAAACCACTTTTCGCACTTGTGTTAGTGTTGAAAAACCACTTTTCGCACTTGTGTTAGTGTTGAAAAACCACTTTTCGCACTTGTGTTGGTGCAGGAAACCACTTTTGCACTTGTATTAGTGTGGAAAAAACACTTTTTGCACTTGTGATAGTGTTGAAAAACCACTTTTCACACTTGTGTTAGTGTTGAAAAACCACTTTTCGCACTTGTGTTAATGTTGAAAAACCACTTTTTGCACTTGTGTTGGTGTAGGAAACCACTTTTGCACTTGTATTAGTGTGGAAAAATCACTTTTCACACATGTGTTCGTGTTGAAAAACCACTTTTCACACTTGTGTTAGTGTTGAAAAACCACTTTTCGCACTTGTGTTGGTGCAGGAAACCACTTTTGCACTTGTATTAGTGTGGAAAAAACACTTTTTGCACTTGTGATAGTGTTGAAAAACCACTTTTCGCACTTGTGTTAGTGTTGAAAAACCACTTTTCGCACTTGTGTTGGTGCAGGAAACCACTTTTGCACTTGTATAAGTGTGGAAAAAACACTTTTTGCACTTGTGATAGTGTTGAAAAACCACTTTTCGCACTTGTGGTTAGTGTTGAAAAACCACTTTTCGCACTTGTGTTAGTGTTGAAAAACCACTTTTCGCACTTGTGTTGGTGCAGGAAACCACTTTTGCACTTGTATTATTGTGGAAAAAACACTTTTTGCACTTGTGATAGTGTTGAAAAACCACTTTTCGCACTTGTGTTAGTGTTGAAAAACCACTTTTCGCACTTGTGTTAGTGTTGAAAAACCACTTTTCGCACTTGAGTTGGTGCAGGAAACCACTTTTGCACTTGTATTAGTGTGGAAAAAACACTTTTTGCACTTGTGATAGTGTTGAAAAACCACTTTTCGCACTTGTGTTAGTGTTGAAAAACCACTTTTCGCACTTGTGTTAGTGTTGAAAAACCACTTTTCGCACTTGTGTTGGTGCAGGAAACCACTTTTGCACTTGTATTAGTGTGGAAAAAACACTTTTTGCACTTGTGATAGTGTGGAAAAAACACCTTTCGCACTTGTGTTAGTGTTGAAAAACCACTTTTCGCACTTGTGTTAGTGTTGAAAAACCACTTTTCGCACTCATGTTGGTGCAGGAAACCACTTTTGCACTTGTATTAGTGTGGAAAAAACACTTTTTACACTTGTGATAGTGTTGAAAAACCACTTTTCGCACTTGTGTTAGTGTTGAAAAACCAATTTTTGCACTTGTGTTGGTGCAGGAAACCACTTTTGCACTTGTATTAGTGTGGAAAAACCACTTTTCGCACTTGAGTTAGTGTTGAAAAACCACTTTTCGCACCTGTGTTAGTGTTGGAAAACCACTTTTCGCACTTGTGTTGGTGCAGGAAAACCACTTTTGCACTTGTATTAGTGTGGAAAAAACACTTTTTGCACTTGTGATAGTGTTGAAAAACCACTTTTCGCACTTGTGTTAGTGTTGAAAAACCACTTTTCGCACTTGTGTTGGTGCAGGAAACCACTTTTGCACTTGTATTAGTGTGGAAAAACCACTTTTCGCACTTGTGTTAGAGTTGAAAAACCACTTTTCGCACTTGTGTTAGTGTTGAAACACCACTTTTCGCACTTGTGTTTGTGCAGGAAACCACTTTTGCACTTGTATTAGTGTGGAAAAAACACCCTTTTTGCACTTGTGATAGTGTTGAAAAACCACTTTTCGCACTTGTGTTAGTGTTGAAAAACCACTTTTCGCACTTGTGTTAGTGTTGAAAAACCACTTTTCGCACTTGTGTTGGTGCAAGAAACCACTTTTGCACTTGTATTAGTGTGGAAAAAACACTTTTCGCACTTGTGTTTGTGTTGAAAAACCACTTTTCGCACTTGTGTTAGTGTTGAAAAACCACTTTTTGCACTTGTGTTAGTGTTGAAAAACCACTTTTTGCACTTGTGTTGGTGCAGGAAACCACTTTTGCACTTGTATTAGTGTGGAAAAAACACTTTTTGCACTTGTGATAGTGTTGAAAAACCACTTTTCGCACTTGTGTTAGTGTTGAAAAACCACATTTCGCACTTGTGTTAGTGTTGAAAAACCACTTTTCGCACTTGTGTTGGTGCAGGAAACCACTTTCGCACTTGTGTTGGTGCAGGAAACCACTTTTGCACTTGTATTAGTGTGGAAAAACCACTTTTCGCACTTGTGTTAGTGTTGAAAAACCACTTTTCGCACTTGTGTTAGTGTTGAAACACCACTTTTCGCACTTGTGTTTGTGCAGGAAACCACTTTTGCACTTGTATTAGTGTGGAAAAAACACTTTGCACTTGTGATAGTGTTGAAAAACCACTTTTCGCACTTGTGTTAGTGTTGAAAAACCACTTTTCTCACTTGTGTTGGTGCAGGAAACCACTTTTGCACTTGTATTAGTGTGGAAAAACCACTTTTCGCACTTGTGTTAGTGTTGAAAAACCACTTTTCGCACTTGTGTTAGTGTTGAAACACCACTTTTCGCACTTGTGTTGTGCAGGAAACCACTTTTGCACTTGTATTAGTGTGGAAAAAACACTTTGCACTTGTGATAGTGTTGAAAAACCACTTTTCACACTTGTGTTAGTGTTGAAAAACCACTTTTCGCACTTGTGTTAATGTTGAAAAACCACTTTTTGCACTTGTGTTGGTGCAGGAAACCACTTTTGCACTTGTATTAGTGTGGAAAAATCACTTTTCGCACATGTGTTAGTGTTGAAAAACCACTTTTCGCACTTGTGTTAGTGTTGAGAAACCACTTTTCACACTTGTGTTGGTGCAGGAAACCACTTTTGCACTTGTATTAGTGTGGAAAAAACACTTTTTGCACTTGTGATAGTGTTGAAAAACCACTTTTCGCACTTGTGTTAGTGTTGAAAAACCACATTTCGCACTTGTGTTAGTGTTGAAAAACCACTTTTCGCACTTGTGTTGGTGCAGGAAACCACTTTCGCACTTGTGTTGGTGCAGGAAACCACTTTTGCACTTGTATTAGTGTGGAAAAACCACTTTTCGCACTTGTGTTAGTGTTGAAAAACCACTTTTCGCACTTGTGTTAGTGTTGAAACACCACTTTTCGCACTTGTGTTTGTGCAGGAAACCACTTTTGCACTTGTATTAGTGTGGAAAAAACACTTTGCACTTGTGATAGTGTTGAAAAACCACTTTTCGCACTTGTGTTAGTGTTGAAAAACCACTTTTCGCACTTGTGTTGGTGCAGGAAACCACTTTTGCACTTGTATTAGTGTGGAAAAACCACTTTTCGCACTTGTGTTAGTGTTGAAAAACCACTTTTCGCACTTGTGTTAGTGTTGAAACACCACTTTTCGCACTTGTGTTTGTGCAGGAAACCACTTTTGCACTTGTATTAGTGTGGAAAAAACACTTTGCACTTGTGATAGTGTTGAAAAACCACTTTTCACACTTGTGTTAGTGTTGAAAAACCACTTTTCGCACTTGTGTTAATGTTGAAAAACCACTTTTTGCACTTGTGTTGGTGCAGGAAACCACTTTTGCCCTTGTATTAGTGTGGAAAAATCACTTTTCGCACATGTGTTAGTGTTGAAAAACCACTTTTCGCACTTGTGTTAGTGTTGAGAAACCACTTTTCACACTTGTGTTGGTGCAGGAAACCACTTTTGCACTTGTATTAGTGTGGAAAAAACACTTTTTGCACTTGTGATAGTGTTGAAAAACCACTTTTCGCACTTGTGTTAGTGTTGAAAAACAAATTTTTGCACTTGTGTTGGTGCAGGAAACCACTTTTGCACTTGTATTAGTGTGGAAAAACCACTTTTCGCACTTGAGTTAGTGTTGAAAAACCACTTTTCGCACCTGTGTTAGTGTTGGAAAACCACTTTTCGCACTTGTGTTGGTGCAGGAAAACCACTTTTGCACTTGTATTAGTGTGGAAAAAACACTTTTTGCACTTGTGATAGTGTTGAAAAACCACTTTTCACACTTGTGTTAGTGTTGAAAAACCACTTTTCGCACTTGTGTTGGTGCAGGAAACCACTTTTGCACTTGTATTAGTGTGGAAAAACCACTTTTCGCACTTGTGTTAGAGTTGAAAAACCACTTTTCGCACTTGTGTTAGTGTTGAAACACCACTTTTCGCACTTGTGTTTGTGCAGGAAACCACTTTTGCACTTGTATTAGTGTGGAAAAAACACCCTTTTTGCACTTGTGATAGTGTTGAAAAACCACTTTTCGCACTTGTGTTAGTGCTGAAAAACCACTTTTCGCACTTGTGTTAGTGTTGAAAAACCACTTTTCGCACTTGTGTTGGTGCAAGAAACCACTTTTGCACTTGTATTAGTGTGGAAAAAACACTTTTCGCACTTGTGTTAGTGTTGAAAAACCACTTTTCGCACTTGTGTTAGTGTTGAAAAACCACTTTTTGCACTTGTGTTAGTGTTGAAAAACCACTTTTTGCACTTGTGTTGGTGCAGGAAACCACTTTTGCACTTGTATTAGTGTGGAAAAAACACTTTTTGCACTTGTGATAGTGTTGAAAAACCACTTTTCGCACTTGTGTTAGTGTTGAAAAACCACATTTCGCACTTGTGTTAGTGTTGAAAAACCACTTTTCGCACTTGTGTTGGTGCAGGAAACCACTTTCGCACTTGTGTTGGTGCAGGAAACCACTTTTGCACTTGTATTAGTGTGGAAAAAACCACTTTTCGCACTTGTGTTAGTGTTGAAAAACCACTTTTCGCACTTGTGTTAGTGTTGAAACACCACTTTTCGCACTTGTGTTTGTGCAGGAAACCACTTTTGCACTTGTATTAGTGTGGAAAAAACACTTTGCACTTGTGATAGTGTTGAAAAACCACTTTTCGCACTTGTGTTAGTGTTGAAAAACCACTTTTCGCACTTGTGTTGGTGCAGGAAACCACTTTTGCACTTGTATTAGTGTGGAAAAAACACTTTGCACTTGTGATAGTGTTGAAAAACCACTTTTCGCACTTGTGTTAGTGTTGAAAAACCACTTTTCGCACATGTGTTAGTGTTGAAAAACCACTTTTCGCACTTGTGTTAGTGTTGAGAAACCACTTTTCACACTTGTGTTGGTGCAGGAAACCACTTTTGCACTTGTATTAGTGTGGAAAAAACACTTTTTGCACTTGTGATAGTGTTGAAAAACCACTTTTCGCACTTGTGTTAGTGTTGAAAAACCACATTTCGCACTTGTGTTAGTGTTGAAAAACCACTTTTCGCACTTGTGTTGGTGCAGGAAACCACTTTCGCACTTGTGTTGGTGCAGGAAACCACTTTTGCACTTGTATTAGTGTGGAAAAACCACTTTTCGCACTTGTGTTAGTGTTGAAAAACCAATTTTCGCACTTGTGTTAGTGTTGAAACACCACTTTTCGCACTTGTGTTTGTGCAGGAAACCACTTTTGCACTTGTATTAGTGTGGAAAAAACACTTTGCACTTGTGATAGTGTTGAAAAACCACTTTTCGCACTTGTGTTAGTGTTGAAAAACCACTTTTCGCACTTGTGTTGGTGCAGGAAACCACTTTTGCACTTGTATTAGTGTGGAAAAACCACTTTTCGCACTTGTGTTAGTGTTGAAAAACCACTTTTCGCACTTGTGTTAGTGTTGAAAAACCACTTTTCGCACTTGTGTTGGTGCAAGAAACCACTTTTGCACTTGTATTAGTGTGAAAAAAACACTTTTCGCACTTGTGTTAGTGTTGAAAAACCACTTTTCGCACTTGTGTTAGTGTTGAAAAACCACTTTTTGCACTTGTGTTAGTGTTGAAAAACCACTTTTTGCACTTGTGTTGGTGCAGGAAACCACTTTTGCACTTGTATTAGTGTGGAAAAAACACTTTTTGCACTTGTGATAGTGTTGAAAAACCACTTTTCGCACTTGTGTTAGTGTTGAAAAACCACATTTCGCACTTGTGTTAGTGTTGAAAAACCACTTTTCGCACTTGTGTTGGTGCAGGAAACCACTTTCGCACTTGTGTTGGTGCAGGAAACCACTTTTGCACTTGTATTAGTGTGGAAAAAACCACTTTTCGCACTTGTGTTAGTGTTGAAAAACCACTTTTCGCACTTGTGTTAGTGTTGAAACACCACTTTTCGCACTTGTGTTTGTGCAGGAAACCACTTTTGCACTTGTATTAGTGTGGAAAAAACACTTTGCACTTGTGATAGTGTTGAAAAACCACTTTTCGCACTTGTGTTAGTGTTGAAAAACCACTTTTCGCACTTGTGTTGGTGCAGGAAACCACTTTTGCACTTGTATTAGTGTGGAAAAAACACTTTGCACTTGTGATAGTGTTGAAAAACCACTTTTCGCACTTGTGTTAGTGTTGAAAAACCACTTTTCGCACATGTGTTAGTGTTGAAAAACCACTTTTCGCACTTGTGTTAGTGTTGAGAAACCACTTTTCACACTTGTGTTGGTGCAGGAAACCACTTTTGCACTTGTATTAGTGTGGAAAAAACACTTTTTGCACTTGTGATAGTGTTGAAAAACCACTTTTCGCACTTGTGTTAGTGTTGAAAAACCACATTTCGCACTTGTGTTAGTGTTGAAAAACCACTTTTCGCACTTGTGTTGGTGCAGGAAACCACTTTCGCACTTGTGTTGGTGCAGGAAACCACTTTTGCACTTGTATTAGTGTGGAAAAACCACTTTTCGCACTTGTGTTAGTGTTGAAAAACCACTTTTCGCACTTGTGTTAGTGTTGAAACACCACTTTTCGCACTTGTGTTTGTGCAGGAAACCACTTTTGCACTTGTATTAGTGTGGAAAAAACACTTTGCACTTGTGATAGTGTTGAAAAACCACTTTTCGCACTTGTGTTAGTGTTGAAAAACCACTTTTCGCACTTGTGTTGGTGCAGGAAACCACTTTTGCACTTGTATTAGTGTGGAAAAACCACTTTTCGCACTTGTGTTAGTGTTGAAAAACCACTTTTCGCACTTGTGTTAGTGTTGAAACACCACTTTTCGCACTTGTGTTTGTGCAGGAAACCACTTTTGCACTTGTATTAGTGTGGAAAAAACACTTTGCACTTGTGATAGTGTTGAAAAACCACTTTTCACACTTGTGTTAGTGTTGAAAAACCACTTTTCGCACTTGTGTTAATGTTGAAAAACCACTTTTTGCACTTGTGTTGGTGCAGGAAACCACTTTTGCACTTGTATTAGTGTGGAAAAATCACTTTTCGCACATGTGTTAGTGTTGAAAAACCACTTTTCGCACTTGTGTTAGTGTTGAGAAACCACTTTTCACACTTGTGTTGGTGCAGGAAACCACTTTTGCACTTGTATTAGTGTGGAAAAAACACTTTTTGCACTTGTGATAGTGTTGAAAAACCACTTTTCGCACTTGTGTTAGTGTTGAAAAACCAATTTTTGCACTTGTGTTGGTGCAGGAAACCACTTTTGCACTTGTATTAGTGTGGAAAAACCACTTTTCGCACTTGAGTTAGTGTTGAAAAACCACTTTTCGCACCTGTGTTAGTGTTGGAAAACCACTTTTCGCACTTGTGTTGGTGCAGGAAAACCACTTTTGCACTTGTATTAGTGTGGAAAAAACACTTTTTGCACTTGTGATAGTGTTGAAAAACCACTTTTCGCACTTGTGTTAGTGTTGAAAAACCACTTTTCGCACTTGTGTTGGTGCAGGAAACCACTTTTGCACTTGTATTAGTGTGGAAAAACCACTTTTCGCACTTGTGTTAGAGTTGAAAAACCACTTTTCGCACTTGTGTTAGTGTTGAAACACCACTTTTCGCACTTGTGTTTGTGCAGGAAACCACTTTTGCACTTGTATTAGTGTGGAAAAAACACCCTTTTTGCACTTGTGATAGTGTTGAAAAACCACTTTTCGCACTTGTGTTAGTGTTGAAAAACCACTTTTCGCACTTGTGTTAGTGTTGAAAAACCACTTTTCGCACTTGTGTTGGTGCAAGAAACCACTTTTGCACTTGTATTAGTGTGGAAAAAACACTTTTCGCACTTGTGTTAGTGTTGAAAAACCACTTTTCGCACTTGTGTTAGTGTTGAAAAACCACTTTTTGCACTTGTGTTAGTGTTGAAAAACCACTTTTTGCACTTGTGTTGGTGCAGGAAACCACTTTTGCACTTGTATTAGTGTGGAAAAAACACTTTTTGCACTTGTGATAGTGTTGAAAAACCACTTTTCGCACTTGTGTTAGTGTTGAAAAACCACATTTCGCACTTGTGTTAGTGTTGAAAAACCACTTTTCGCACTTGTGTTGGTGCAGGAAACCACTTTCGCACTTGTGTTGGTGCAGGAAACCACTTTTGCACTTGTATTAGTGTGGAAAAAACCACTTTTCGCACTTGTGTTAGTGTTGAAAAACCACTTTTCGCACTTGTGTTAGTGTTGAAACACCACTTTTCGCACTTGTGTTTGTGCAGGAAACCACTTTTGCACTTGTATTAGTGTGGAAAAAACACTTTGCACTTGTGATAGTGTTGAAAAACCACTTTTCGCACTTGTGTTAGTGTTGAAAAACCACTTTTCGCACTTGTGTTGGTGCAGGAAACCACTTTTGCACTTGTATTAGTGTGGAAAAAACACTTTGCACTTGTGATAGTGTTGAAAAACCACTTTTCGCACTTGTGTTAGTGTTGAAAAACCACTTTTCGCACATGTGTTAGTGTTGAAAAACCACTTTTCGCACTTGTGTTAGTGTTGAGAAACCACTTTTCACACTTGTGTTGGTGCAGGAAACCACTTTTGCACTTGTATTAGTGTGGAAAAAACACTTTTTGCACTTGTGATAGTGTTGAAAAACCACTTTTCGCACTTGTGTTAGTGTTGAAAAACCACATTTCGCACTTGTGTTAGTGTTGAAAAACCACTTTCGCACTTGTGTTGGTGCAGGAAACCACTTTCGCACTTGTGTTGGTGCAGGAAACCACTTTTGCACTTGTATTAGTGTGGAAAAACCACTTTTCGCACTTGTGTTAGTGTTGAAAAACCAATTTTCGCACTTGTGTTAGTGTTTGAAACACCACTTTTCGCACTTGTGTTTGTGCAGGAAACCACTTTTGCACTTGTATTAGTGTGGAAAAAACACTTTGCACTTGTGATAGTGTTGAAAAACCACTTTTCGCACTTGTGTTAGTGTTGAAAAACCACTTTTCGCACTTGTGTTGGTGCAGGAAACCACTTTTGCACTTGTATTAGTGTGGAAAAACCACTTTTCGCACTTGTGTTAGTGTTGAAAAACCACTTTTCGCACTTGTGTTAGTGTTGAAAAACCACTTTTCGCACTTGTGTTGGTGCAAGAAACCACTTTTGCACTTGTATTAGTGTGAAAAAAACACTTTTCGCACTTGTGTTAGTGTTGAAAAACCACTTTTCGCACTTGTGTTAGTGTTGAAAAACCACTTTTTGCACTTGTGTTAGTGTTGAAAAACCACTTTTTGCACTTGTGTTGGTGCAGGAAACCACTTTTGCACTTGTATTAGTGTGGAAAAAACACTTTTTGCACTTGTGATAGTGTTGAAAAACCACTTTTCGCACTTGTGTTAGTGTTGAAAAACCACATTTCGCACTTGTTGTTAGTGTTGAAAAACCACTTTTCGCACTTGTGTTGGTGCAGGAAACCACTTTCGCACTTGTGTTGGTGCAGGAAACCACTTTTGCACTTGTATTAGTGTGGAAAAAACCACTTTTCGCACTTGTGTTAGTGTTGAAAAACCACTTTTCGCACTTGTGTTAGTGTTGAAACACCACTTTTCGCACTTGTGTTTGTGCAGGAAACCACTTTTGCACTTGTATTAGTGTGGAAAAAACACTTTGCACTTGTGATAGTGTTGAAAAACCACTTTTCGCACTTGTGTTAGTGTTGAAAAACCACTTTTCGCACTTGTGTTGGTGCAGGAAACCACTTTTGCACTTGTATTAGTGTGGAAAAAACACTTTGCACTTGTGATAGTGTTGAAAAACCACTTTTCGCACTTGTGTTAGTGTTGAAAAACCACTTTTCGCACATGTGTTAGTGTTGAAAAACCACTTTTCGCACTTGTGTTAGTGTTGAGAAACCACTTTTCACACTTGTGTTGGTGCAGGAAACCACTTTTGCACTTGTATTAGTGTGGAAAAAACACTTTTTGCACTTGTGATAGTGTTGAAAAACCACTTTTCGCACTTGTGTTAGTGTTGAAAAACCACATTTCGCACTTGTGTTAGTGTTGAAAAACCACTTTTCGCACTTGTGTTGGTGCAGGAAACCACTTTCGCACTTGTGTTGGTGCAGGAAACCACTTTTGCACTTGTATTAGTGTGGAAAAACCACTTTTCGCACTTGTGTTAGTGTTGAAAAACCACTTTTCGCACTTGTGTTAGTGTTGAAACACCACTTTTCGCACTTGTGTTTGTGCAGGAAACCACTTTTGCACTTGTATTAGTGTGGAAAAAACACTTTGCACTTGTGATAGTGTTGAAAAACCACTTTTCGCACTTGTGTTAGTGTTGAAAAACCACTTTTCGCACTTGTGTTGGTGCAGGAAACCACTTTTGCACTTGTATTAGTGTGGAAAAACCACTTTTCGCACTTGTGTTAGTGTTGAAAAACCACTTTTCGCACTTGTGTTAGTGTTGAAACACCACTTTTCGCACTTGTGTTTGTGCAGGAAACCACTTTTGCACTTGTATTAGTGTGGAAAAAACACTTTGCACTTGTGATAGTGTTGAAAAACCACTTTTCACACTTGTGTTAGTGTTGAAAAACCACTTTTCGCACTTGTGTTAATGTTGAAAAACCACTTTTTGCACTTGTGTTGGTGCAGGAAACCACTTTTGCACTTGTATTAGTGTGGAAAAATCACTTTTCGCACATGTGTTAGTGTTGAAAAACCACTTTTCGCACTTGTGTTAGTGTTGAGAAACCACTTTTCACACTTGTGTTGGTGCAGGAAACCACTTTTGCACTTGTATTAGTGTGGAAAAAACACTTTTTGCACTTGTGATAGTGTTGAAAAACCACTTTTCGCACTTGTGTTAGTGTTGAAAAACCAATTTTTGCACTTGTGTTGGTGCAGGAAACCACTTTTGCACTTGTATTAGTGTGGAAAAACCACTTTTCGCACTTGAGTTAGTGTTGAAAAACCACTTTTCGCACCTGTGTTAGTGTTGGAAAACCACTTTTCGCACTTGTGTTGGTGCAGGAAAACCACTTTTGCACTTGTATTAGTGTGGAAAAAACACTTTTTGCACTTGTGATAGTGTTGAAAAACCACTTTTCGCACTTGTGTTAGTGTTGAAAAACCACTTTTCGCACTTGTGTTGGTGCAGGAAACCACTTTTGCACTTGTATTCGTGTGGAAAAACCACTTTTCGCACTTGTGTTAGAGTTGAAAAACCACTTTTCGCACTTGTGTTAGTGTTGAAACACCACTTTTCGCACTTGTGTTTGTGCAGGAAACCACTTTTGCACTTGTATTAGTGTGGAAAAAACACCCTTTTTGCACTTGTGATAGTGTTGAAAAACCACTTTTCGCACTTATGTTATTGTTGAAAAACCACTTTTTGCACTTGTGTTAGTGTTGAAAAACCACTTTTCGCACTTGTGTTGGTGCAAGAAACCACTTTTGCACTTGTATTAGTGTGGAAAAAACACTTTTCGCACTTGTGTTAGTGTTGAAAAACCACTTTTCGCACTTGTGTTAGTGTTGAAAAACCACTTTTTGCACTTGTGTTAGTGTTGAAAAACCACTTTTTGCACTTGTGTTGGTGCAGGAAACCACTTTTGCACTTGTATTAGTGTGGAAAAAACACTTTTTGCACTTGTGATAGTGTTGAAAAACCACTTTTCGCACTTGTGTTAGTGTTGAAAAACCACATTTCGCACTTGTGTTAGTGTTGAAAAACCACTTTTTGCACTTGTGTTGGTGCAGGAAACCACTTTCGCACTTGTGTTGGTGCAGGAAACCACTTTTGCACTTGTATTAGTGTGGAAAAACCACTTTTCGCACTTGTGTTAGTGTTGAAAAACCACTTTTCGCACTTGTGTTAGTGTTGAAACACCACTTTTCGCACTTGTGTTTGTGCAGGAAACCACTTTTGCACTTGTATTAGTGTGGAAAAAACACTTTGCACTTGTGATAGTGTTGAAAAACCACTTTTCGCACTTGTGTTAGTGTTGAAAAACCACTTTTCGCACTTGTGTTGGTGCAGGAAACCACTTTTGCACTTGTATTAGTGTGGAAAAACCACTTTTCGCACTTGTGTTAGTGTTGAAAAACCACTTTTCGCACTTGTGTTAGTGTTGAAACACCACTTTTCGCACTTGTGTTTGTGCAGGAAACCACTTTTGCACTTGTATTAGTGTGGAAAAAACACTTTGCACTTGTGATAGTGTTGAAAAACCACTTTTCACACTTGTGTTAGTGTTGAAAAACCACTTTTCGCACTTGTGTTAATGTTGAAAAACCACTTTTTGCACTTGTGTTGGTGCAGGAAACCACTTTTGCACTTGTATTAGTGTGGAAAAATCACTTTTCGCACATGTGTTAGTGTTGAAAAACCACTTTTCACACTTGTGTTAGTGTTGAGAAACCACTTTTCACACTTGTGTTGGTGCAGGAAACCACTTTTGCACTTGTATTAGTGTGGAAAAAACACTTTTTGCACTTGTGATAGTGTTGAAAAACCACTTTTCACACTTGTGTTAGTGTTGAAAAACCACTTTTCGCACTTGTGTTAATGTTGAAAAACCACTTTTTGCACTTGTGTTGGTGCAGGAAACCACTTTTGCACTTGTATTAGTGTGGAAAAATCACTTTTCGCACATGTGTTCGTGTTGAAAAACCACTTTTCACACTTGTGTTAGTGTTGAAAAACCACTTTTCGCACTTGTGTTGGTGCAGGAAACCACTTTTGCACTTGTATTAGTGTGGAAAAAACACTTTTTGCACTTGTGATAGTGTTGAAAAACCACTTTTCGCACTTGTGTTAGTGTTGAAAAACCACTTTTCGCACTTGTGTTGGTGCAAGAAACCACTTTTGCACTTGTATTAGTGTGGAAAAAACACTTTTCGCACTTGTGTTAGTGTTGAAAAACCACTTTTCGCACTTGTGTTGGTGCAGGAAACCACTTTTGCACTTGTATTAGTGTGGAAAAAACACTTTTTGTACTTGTGATAGTGTTGAAAAAGCACTTTTCGCACTTGTGTTAGTGTTGAAAAACCACTTTTAGCACTTGTGTTGGTGCAGGAAACCACTTTTGCACTTGTAGTAGTGTGGAAAAAACACTTTTTGCACTTATGATAGTGTTGAAAAACCACTTTTCGCATTTGTGTTAGTGTTGAAAAAGCACTTTTCGCACTTGTGTTGGTGCAGGAAACCACTTTTGCACTTGTATTAGTGTGGAGAAACCACTTTTCGCACTTGTGTTAGTGGTGAAAAACCACTTTTCGCACTTGTGTTAGTGTTGAAAAACCACTTTTTGCACTTGTGTTGGTGCAGGAAACCACTTTTGCACTTGTATTAGTGTGGAAAAAACACTTTTTGCACTTGTGATAGTGTTGAAAAACCACTTTTCGCACTTGTGTTAGTGTTGAAAAACCACTTTTCGCACTTGTGTTAGTGTTGAAAAACTACTTTTCGCACTTGTGTTGGTGCAGGAAACCACTTTTGCACTTGTATTAGTGTGGAAAAAATACTTTTTGCACTTGTGATAGTGTTGAAAAACCACTTTTCGCACTTGTGTTAGTGTTGAAAAACCACTTTCCGCACGTGTGTTGGTGCAGGAAACCACTTTTGCACTTGTATTAGTGTGGAAAAAACACTTTTTGCACTTGTGATAGTGTTGAAAAACCACTTTTCACACTTGTGTTAGTGTTGAAAAACCACTTTTCGCACTTGTGTTGGTGCAGGAAACCACTTTTGCACTTGTAATAGTGTGGAAAAAACACTTTTTGCACTTGTGATAGTGTTGAAAAACCACTTTTCGCACTTGTGTTAGTGTTGAAAAACCACTTTTCCCACTTGTGTTGGTGCAGGAAACCACTTTTGCACTTGTATAAGTGTGGAAAAAACACTTTTTGCACTTGTGATAGTGTTGAAAAACCACTTTTCGCACTTGTGGTTAGTGTTGAAAAACCACTTTTCGCACTTGTGTTAGTGTTGAAAAACCACTTTTCGCACTTGCGTTGGTGCAGGAAACCACTTTTGCACTTGTATTATTGTGGAAAAAACACTTTTTGCACTTGTGATAGTGTTGAAAAACCACTTTTCGCACTTGTGTTAGTGTTGAAAAACCACTTTTCGCACTTGTGTTAGTGTTGAAAAACCACTTTTCGCACTTGTGTTGGTGCAGGAAACCACTTTTGCACTTGTATTAGTGTGGAAAAAACACTTTTTGCACTTGTGATAGTGTTGAAAAACCACTTTTCGCACTTGTGTTAGTGTTGAAAAACCACTTTTCGCACTTGTGTTAGTGTTGAAAAACCACTTTTCGCACTTGTGTTGGTGCAGGAAACCACTTTTGCACATGTATTAGTGTGGAAAAAACACTTTTTGCACTTGTGATAGTGTGGAAAAAACACCTTTCGCACTTGTGTTAGTGTTGAAAAACCACTTTTCGCACTTGTGTTAGTGTTGAAAAACCACTTTTCGCACTCATGTTGGTGCAGGAAACCACTTTTGCACTTGTATTAGTGTGGAAAAAACACTTTTTGCACTTGTGATAGTGTTGAAAAACCACTTTTCGCACTTGTGTTAGTGTTGAAAAACCAATTTTTGCACTTGTGTTGGTGCAGGAAACCACTTTTGCACTTGTATTAGTGTGGAAAAACCACTTTTCGCACTTGAGTTAGTGTTGAAAAACCACTTTTCGCACCTGTGTTAGTGTTGGAAAACCACTTTTCGCACTTGTGTTGGTGCAGGAAAACCACTTTTGCACTTGTATTAGTGTGGAAAAAACACTTTTTGCACTTGTGATAGTGTTGAAAAACCACTTTTCGCACTTGTGTTAGTGTTGAAAAACCACTTTTCGCACTTGTATTGGTGCAGGAAACCACTTTTGCACTTGTATTAGTGTGGAAAATCCACTTTTCGCACTTGTGTTAGAGTTGAAAAACCACTTTTCGCACTTGTGTTAGTGTTGAAACACCACTTTTCGCACTTGTGTTTGTGCAGGAAACCACTTTTGCACTTGTATTAGTGTGGAAAAACACCCTTTTTGCACTTGTGATAGTGTTGAAAAACCACTTTTCGCACTTGTGTTAGTGTTGAAAAACCACTTTTCGCACTTGTGTTAGTGTTGAAAAACCACTTTTCGCACTTGTGTTGGTGCAAGAAACCACTTTTGCACTTGTATTAGTGTGGAAAAAACACTTTTCGCACTTGTGGTAGTGTTGAAAAACCACTTTTCGCACTTGTGTTAGTGTTGAAAAACCACTTTTTGCACTTGTGTTAGTGTTGAAAAACCACTTTTTGCACTTGTGTTGGTGCAGGAAACCACTTTTGCACTTGTATTAGTGTGGAAAAAACACTTTTTGCACTTGTGATAGTGTTGAAAAACCACTTTTCGCACTTGTGTTAGTGTTGAAAAACCACATTTCGCACTTGTGTTAGTGTTGAAAAACCACTTTTCGCACTTGTGTTGGTGCAGAAAACCACTTTCGCACTTGTGTTGGTGCAGGAAACCACTTTTGCACTTGTATTAGTGTGGAAAAACCACTTTTCGCACTTGTGTTAGTGTTGAAAAACCACTTTTCGCACTTGTGTTAGTGTTGAAACACCACTTTTCACACTTGTGTTTGTGCAGGAAACCACTTTTGCACTTGTATTAGTGTGGAAAAAACACTTTGCACTTGTGATAGTGTTGAAAAACCACTTTTCACACTTGTGTTAGTGTTGAAAAACCACTTTTCGCACTTGTGTTAATGTTGAAAAACCACTTTTTGCACTTGTGTTGGTGCAGGAAACCACTTTTGCACTTGTATTAGTGTGGAAAAATCACTTTTCGCACATGTGTTAGTGTTGAAAAACCACTTTTCGCACTTGTGTTAGTGTTGAAAAACCACTTTTCGCACTTGTGTTGGTGCAGGAAACCACTTTTGCACTTGTATTAGTGTGGAAAAACCACTTTTCGCACTTGTGTTAGTGTTGAAAAACCACTTTTCGCACTTGTGTTAGTGTTGAAACACCACTTTTCACACTTGTGTTTGTGCAGGAAACCACTTTTGCACTTGTATTAGTGTGGAAAAAACACTTTGCACTTGTGATAGTGTTGAAAAACCACTTTTCACACTTGTGTTAGTGTTGAAAAACCACTTTTCGCACTTGTGTTAATGTTGAAAAACCACTTTTTGCACTTGTGTTGGTGCAGGAAACCACTTTTGCACTTGTATTAGTGTGGAAAAATCACTTTTCGCACATGTGTTAGTGTTGAAAAACCACTTTTCGCACTTGTGTTAGTGTTGAGAAACCACTTTTCACACTTGTGTTGGTGCAGGAAACCACTTTTGCACTTGTATTAGTGTGGAAAAAACACTTTTTGCACTTGTGATAGTGTTGAAAAACCACTTTTCACACTTGTGTTAGTGTTGAAAAACCACTTTTCGCACTTGTGTTAATGTTGAAAAACCACTTTTTGCACTTGTGTTGGTGCAGGAAACCACTTTTGCACTTGTATTAGTGTGGAAAAATCACTTTTCGCACATGTGTTCGTGTTGAAAAACCACTTTTCACACTTGTGTTAGTGTTGAAAAACCACTTTTCGCACTTGTGTTGGTGCAGGAAACCACTTTTGCACTTGTATTAGTGTGGAAAAAACACTTTTTGCACTTGTGATAGTGTTGAAAAACCACTTTTCGCACTTGTGTTAGTGTTGAAAAACCACTTTTCGCACTTGTGTTGGTGCAAGAAACCACTTTTGCACTTGTATTAGTGTGGAAAAAACACTTATCGCACTTGTGTTAGTGTTGAAAAACCACTTTTCGCACTTGTGTTGGTGCAGGAAACCACTTTTGCACTTGTATTAGTGTGGAGAAACCACTTTTCGCACTTGTGTTAGTGGTGAAAAACCACTTTTCGCACTTGTGTTAGTGTTGAAAAACCACTTTTTGCACTTGTGTTGGTGCAGGAAACCACTTTTGCACTTGTATTAGTGTGGAAAAAACACTTTTTGCACTTGTGATAGTGTTGAAAAACCACTTTTCGCACTTGTGTTAGTGTTGAAAAACCACTTTTCGCACTTGTGTTGGTGCAAGAAACCACTTTTGCACTTGTATTAGTGTGGAAAAAACACTTTTCGCACTTGTGTTAGTGTTGAAAAACCACTTTTCGCACTTGTGTTGGTGCAGGAAACCACTTTTGCACTTGTATTAGTGTGGAAAAAACACTTTTTGTACTTGTGATAGTGTTGAAAAAGCACTTTTCGCACTTGTGTTAGTGTTGAAAAACCACTTTTAGCACTTGTGTTGGTGCAGGAAACCACTTTTGCACTTGTAGTAGTGTGGAAAAAACACTTTTTGCACTTATGATAGTGTTGAAAAACCACTTTTCGCATTTGTGTTAGTGTTGAAAAACCACTTTTCGCACTTGTGTTGGTGCAGGAAACCACTTTTGCACTTGTATTAGTGTGGAGAAACCACTTTTCGCACTTGTGTTAGTGGTGAAAAACCACTTTTCGCACTTGTGTTAGTGTTGAAAAACCACTTTTTGCACTTGTGTTGGTGCAGGAAACCACTTTTGCACTTGTATTAGTGTGGAAAAAACACTTTTTGCACTTGTGATAGTGTTGAAAAACCACTTTTCGCACTTGTGTTAGTGTTGAAAAACCACTTTTCGCACTTGTGTTAGTGTTGAAAAACTACTTTTCGCACTTGTGTTGGTGCAGGAAACCACTTTTGCACTTGTATTAGTGTGGAAAAAATACTTTTTGCACTTGTGATAGTGTTGAAAAACCACTTTTCGCACTTGTGTTAGTGTTGAAAAACCACTTTCCGCACGTGTGTTGGTGCAGGAAACCACTTTTGCACTTGTATTAGTGTGGAAAAAACACTTTTTGCACTTGTGATAGTGTTGAAAAACCACTTTTCACACTTGTGTTAGTGTTGAAAAACCACTTTTCGCACTTGTGTTGGTGCAGGAAACCACTTTTGCACTTGTAATAGTGTGGAAAAAACACTTTTTGCACTTGTGATAGTGTTGAAAAACCACTTTTCGCACTTGTGGTTAGTGTTGAAAAACCACTTTTCGCACTTGTGTTAGTGTTGAAAAACCACTTTTCGCACTTGCGTTGGTGCAGGAAACCACTTTTGCACTTGTATTATTGTGGAAAAAACACTTTTTGCACTTGTGATAGTGTTGAAAAACCACTTTTCGCACTTGTGTTAGTGTTGAAAAACCACTTTTCGCACTTGTGTTAGTGTTGAAAAACCACTTTTCGCACTTGTGTTGGTGCAGGAAACCACTTTTGCACTTGTATTAGTGTGGAAAAAACACTTTTTGCACTTGTGATAGTGTTGAAAAACCACTTTTCGCACTTGTGTTAGTGTTGAAAAACCACTTTTCGCACTTGTGTTAGTGTTGAAAAACCACTTTTCGCACTTGTGTTGGTGCAGGAAACCACTTTTGCACATGTATTAGTGTGGAAAAAACACTTTTTGCACTTGTGATAGTGTGGAAAAAACACCTTTCGCACTTGTGTTAGTGTTGAAAAACCACTTTTCGCACTTGTGTTAGTGTTGAAAAACCACTTTTCGCACTCATGTTGGTGCAGGAAACCACTTTTGCACTTGTATTAGTGTGGAAAAAACACTTTTTGCACTTGTGATAGTGTTGAAAAACCACTTTTCGCACTTGTGTTAGTGTTGAAAAACCAATTTTTGCACTTGTGTTGGTGCAGGAAACCACTTTTGCACTTGTATTAGTGTGGAAAAACCACTTTTCGCACTTGAGTTAGTGTTGAAAAACCACTTTTCGCACCTGTGTTAGTGTTGGAAAACCACTTTTCGCACTTGTGTTGGTGCAGGAAAACCACTTTTGCACTTGTATTAGTGTGGAAAAAACACTTTTTGCACTTGTGATAGTGTTGAAAAACCACTTTTCGCACTTGTGTTAGTGTTGAAAAACCACTTTTCGCACTTGTATTGGTGCAGGAAACCACTTTTGCACTTGTATTAGTGTGGAAAATCCACTTTTCGCACTTGTGTTAGAGTTGAAAAACCACTTTTCGCACTTGTGTTAGTGTTGAAACACCACTTTTCGCACTTGTGTTTGTGCAGGAAACCACTTTTGCACTTGTATTAGTGTGGAAAAACACCCTTTTTGCACTTGTGATAGTGTTGAAAAACCACTTTTCGCACTTGTGTTAGTGTTGAAAAACCACTTTTCGCACTTGTGTTAGTGTTGAAAAACCACTTTTCGCACTTGTGTTGGTGCAAGAAACCACTTTTGCACTTGTATTAGTGTGGAAAAAACACTTTTCGCACTTGTGGTAGTGTTGAAAAACCACTTTTCGCACTTGTGTTAGTGTTGAAAAACCACTTTTTGCACTTGTGTTAGTGTTGAAAAACCACTTTTTGCACTTGTGTTGGTGCAGGAAACCACTTTTGCACTTGTATTAGTGTGGAAAAAACACTTTTTGCACTTGTGATAGTGTTGAAAAACCACTTTTCGCACTTGTGTTAGTGTTGAAAAACCACATTTCGCACTTGTGTTAGTGTTGAAAAACCACTTTTCGCACTTGTGTTGGTGCAGGAAACCACTTTCGCACTTGTGTTGGTGCAGGAAACCACTTTTGCACTTGTATTAGTGTGGAAAAACCACTTTTCGCACTTGTGTTAGTGTTGAAAAACCACTTTTCGCACTTGTGTTAGTGTTGAAACACCACTTTTCGCACTTGTGTTTGTGCAGGAAACCACTTTTGCACTTGTATTAGTGTGGAAAAAACACTTTGCACTTGTGATAGTGTTGAAAAACCACTTTTCGCACTTGTGTTAGTGTTGAAAAACCACTTTTCGCACTTGTGTTGGTGCAGGAAACCACTTTTGCACTTGTATTAGTGTGGAAAAACCACTTTTCGCACTTGTGTTAGTGTTGAAAAACCACTTTTCGCACTTGTGTTAGTGTTGAAACACCACTTTTCACACTTGTGTTTGTGCAGGAAACCACTTTTGCACTTGTATTAGTGTGGAAAAAACACTTTGCACTTGTGATAGTGTTGAAAAACCACTTTTCACACTTGTGTTAGTGTTGAAAAACCACTTTTCGCACTTGTGTTAATGTTGAAAAACCACTTTTTGCACTTGTGTTGGTGCAGGAAACCACTTTTGCACTTGTATTAGTGTGGAAAAATCACTTTTCGCACATGTGTTAGTGTTGAAAAACCACTTTTCGCACTTGTGTTAGTGTTGAGAAACCACTTTTCACACTTGTGTTGGTGCAGGAAACCACTTTTGCACTTGTATTAGTGTGGAAAAAACACTTTTTGCACTTGTGATAGTGTTGAAAAACCACTTTTCACACTTGTGTTAGTGTTGAAAAACCACTTTTCGCACTTGTGTTAATGTTGAAAAACCACTTTTTGCACTTGTGTTGGTGCAGGAAACCACTTTTGCACTTGTATTAGTGTGGAAAAATCACTTTTCGCACATGTGTTCGTGTTGAAAAACCACTTTTCACACTTGTGTTAGTGTTGAAAAACCACTTTTCGCACTTGTGTTGGTGCAGGAAACCACTTTTGCACTTGTATTAGTGTGGAAAAAACACTTTTTGCACTTGTGATAGTGTTGAAAAACCACTTTTCGCACTTGTGTTAGTGTTGAAAAACCACTTTTCGCACTTGTGTTGGTGCAAGAAACCACTTTTGCACTTGTATTAGTGTGGAAAAAACACTTATCGCTCTTGTGTTAGTGTTGAAAAACCACTTTTCGCACTTGTGTTGGTGCAGGAAACCACTTTTGCACTTGTATTAGTGTGGAAAAAACACTTTTTGTACTTGTGATAGTGTTGAAAAAGCACTTTTCGCACTTGTGTTAGTGTTGAAAAACCACTTTTAGCACTTGTGTTGGTGCAGGAAACCACTTTTGCACTTGTAGTAGTGTGGAAAAAACACTTTTTGCACTTGTGATAGTGTTGAAAAACCACTTTTCGCATTTGTGTTAGTGTTGAAAAACCACTTTTCGCACTTGTGTTGGTGCAGGAAACCACTTTTGCACTTGTATTAGTGTGGAGAAACCACTTTTCGCACTTGTGTTAGTGGTGAAAAACCACTTTTCGCACTTGTGTTAGTGTTGAAAAACCACTTTTTGCACTTGTGTTGGTGCAGGAAACCACTTTTGCACTTGTATTAGTGTGGAAAAAACACTTTTTGCACTTGTGATAGTGTTGAAAAACCACTTTTCGCACTTGTGTTAGTGTTGAAAAACCACTTTTCGCACTTGTGTTAGTGTTGAAAAACTACTTTTCGCACTTGTGTTGGTGCAGGAAACTACTTTTGCACTTGTATTAGTGTGGAAAAAATACTTTTTGCACTTGTGATAGTGTTGAAAAACCACTTTTCGCACTTGTGTTAGTGTTGAAAAACCACTTTTCGCACTTGTGTTGGTGCAGGAAACCACTTTTGCACTTGTATTAGTGTGGAAAAAACACTTTTTGCACTTGTGATAGTGTGGAAAAACCACTTTTCGCACTTGTGTTGGTGTTGAAAAACCACTTTTCGCACTTGTGTTAATGTTGAAAAACCACTTTTCGCACTTGTGTTGGTGCAGGAAACCACTTTTGCACTTGTATTAGTGTGGAAAAACCACTTTTCGCACTTGTGTTAGTGTTGAAAAACCACTTTTCGCAGTTGTGTTAGTGTTGAAAAACCACTTTTCGCACTTGTGTTGGTGCAGGAAATCACTTTTGCACTTGTATTAGTGTGTTAAAAACACTTTTTGCACTTGTGATTGTGTTGAAAAACCACTTTTCGCACTTGTGTTAGTGTTGAAAAACCACTTTTCGCACTTGTGTTGGTGCAGGAAACCACTTTTGCACTTGTATTAGTGTGGAAAAAACACTTTTTGCACTTGTGTTAGTGTTGAAAAACCACTTTTCGCACTTGTGTTAGTGTTGAAAAACCACTTTTCGCACTTGTGTTGGTGCAGGAAACCACTTTTTCACTTGTATTAGTGTGGAAAAAACACTTTTTGCACTTGTGATAGTGTTGAAAAACCACTTTTCGCACTTGTGTTAGTGTTGAAAAACAACTTTTCGCACTTGTGATGGTGCAGGAAACCACTTTTGCACTTGTATTAGTGTGGAAAAACCACTTTTCGCACTTGTGTTAGTGTTGAAAAACCACTTTTCGCACTTGTGTTAGTGTTGAAAAACCACTTTTCGCACTTGTGTTGTTGCAGGAAACCACTTTTGCACTTGTATTAGTGTGGAAAAAACACTTTTTGCACTTGTGATAGTGTTGAAAAACCACTTTTCACACTTGTGTTAGTGTTGAAAAACCACTTTTCGCACTTGTGTTAATGTTGAAAAACCACTTTTTGCACTTGTGTTGGTGCAGGAAACCACTTTTGCACTTGTATTAGTGTGGAAAAATCACTTTTCGCACATGTGTTAGTGTTGAAAAACCACTTTTCACACTTGTGTTAGTGTTGAAAAACCACTTTTCGCACTGGTGTTGGTGCAGGAAACCACTTTTGCACTTGTATTAGTGTGGAAAAAACACTTTTTGCACTTGTGATAGTGTTGAAAAACCACTTTTCGCACTTGTGTTAGTGTTGAAAAACCACTTTCGCACTTGTGTTAGTGTTGAAAAACCACTTTTCGCACTTGTGTTGTTGCAGGAAACCACTTTTGCACTTGTATTAGTGTGGAAAAAACACTTTTTGCACTTGTGATAGTGTTGAAAAACCACTTTTCACACTTGTGTTAGTGTTGAAAAACCACTTTTCGCACTTGTGTTAATGTTGAAAAACCACTTTTTGCACTTGTGTTGGTGCAGGAAACCACTTTTGAACTTGTATTAGTGTGGAAAAATCACTTTTCGCACATGTGTTAGTGTTGAAAAACCACTTTTCACACTTGCGTTAGTGTTGAAAAACCACTTTTCGCACTTGTGTTGGTGCAGGAAACCACTTTTGCACTTGTATTAGTGTGGAAAAAACACTTTTTGCACTTGTGATAGTGTTGAAAAACCACTTTTCGCACTTGTGTTAGTGTTGAAAAACCACTTTTCGCACTTGTGTTAGTGTTGAAAAACCACTTTTCGCACGTGTGTTGGTGCAGGAAACCACTTTTGCACTTGTATGAGTGTGGAAAAAACACTTTTTGCACTTGTGATAGTGTTGAAAAACCACTTTTCACACTTGTGTTAGTGTTGAAAAACCACTTTTCGCACTTGTGTTAATGTTGAAAAACCACTTTTCGCACTTGTGTTGGTGCAGGAAACCACTTTTGCACTTGTATTAATGTGGAAAAACCACTTTTCACACTTGTGTTAGTGTTGAAAAACCACTTTTCGCACTTGTGTTAGTGTTGAAAAACCACTTTTCGCACTTGTGTTGGTGCAGGAAACCACTTTTGCACTTGTAATAGTGTGGAAAAAACACTTTTTGCACTTGTGATAGTGTTGAAAAACCACTTTTCGCACTTGTGTTAGTGTTGAAAAACCACTTTTCGCACTTGTGTTGGTGCAGGAAAACCACTTTTGCACTTGTATTAGTGTGGAAAAAACACTTTTTGCACTTGTGATAGTGTTGAAAAACCACTTTTCGCACTTGTGTTAGTGTTGAAAAACCACTTTTCGCACTTGTGTTGGTGCAGGAAACCACTTTTGCACTTGTATTAGTGTGGAAAAACCACTTTTCGCACTTGTGTTAGAGTTGAAAAACCACTTTTCGCACTTGTGTTAGTGTTGAAACACCACTTTTCGCACTTGTGTTGGTGCAGGAAACCACTTTTGCACTTGTATTAGTGTGGAAAAAACACCCTTTTTGCACTTGTGATAGTGTTGAAAAACCACTTTTCGCACTTGTGTTAGTGTTGAAAAACCACTTTTCGCACTTGTGTTAGTGTTGAAAAACCACTTTTCGCACTTGTGTTGGTGCAAGAAACCACTTTTGCACTTGTATTAGTGTGGAAAAAACACTTTTCGCACTTGTGTTAGTGTTGAAAAACCACTTTTCGCACTTGTGTTGGTGCAGGAAACCACTTTTGCACTTGTATTAGTGTGGAAAAAACACTTTTTGTACTTGTGATAGTGTTGAAAAAGCACTTTTCGCACTTGTGTTCGTGTTGAAAAACCACTTCTAGCACTTGTGTTGGTGCAGGAAACCACTTTTGCACTTGTAGTAGTGTGGAAAAAACACTTTTTGCACTTGTGATAGTGTTGAAAAACCACTTTTCGCATTTGTGTTAGTGTTGAAAAACCACTTTTCGCACTTGTGTTGGTGCAGGAAACCACTTTTGCACTTGTATTAGTGTGGAGAAACCACTTTTCGCACTTGTGTTAGTGGTGAAAAACCACTTTTCGCACTTGTGTTAGTGTTGAAAAACCAATTTTTGCACTTGTGTTGGTGCAGGAAACCACTTTTGCACTTGTATTAGTGTGGAAAAAACACTTTTTGCACTTGTGATAGTGTTGAAAAACCACTTTTCGCACTTGTGTTAGTGTTGAAAAACCACTTTTCGCACTTGTGTTAGTGTTGAAAAACTACTTTTCGCACTTGTGTTGGTGCAGGAAACCACTTTTGCACTTGTATTAGTGTGGAAAAAATACTTTTTGCACTTGTGATAGTGTTGAAAAACCACTTTTCGCACTTGTGTTAGTGTTGAAAAACCACTTTTCGCACTTGTGTTGGTGCAGGAAACCACTTTTGCACTTGTATTAGTGTGGAAAAAACACTTTTTGCACTTGTGATAGTGTGGAAAAACCACTTTTCGCACTTGTGTTGGTGTTGAAAAACCACTTTTCGCACTTGTGTTAATGTTGAAAAACCACTTTTCGCACTTGTGTTGGTGCAGGAAACCACTTTTGCACTTGTATTAGTGTGGAAAAACCACTTTTCGCACTTGTGTTAGTGTTGAAAAACCACTTTTCGCACTTGTGTTAGTGTTGAAAAACTACTTTTCGCACTTGTGTTGGTGCAGGAAACCACTTTTGCACTTGTATTAGTGTGGAAAAAATACTTTTTGCACTTGTGATAGTGTTGAAAAACCACTTTTCGCACTTGTGTTAGTGTTGAAAAACCACTTTTCGCACTTGTGTTGGTGCAGGAAACCACTTTTGCACTTGTATTAGTGTGGAAAAAACACTTTTTGCACTTGTGATAGTGTGGAAAAACCACTTTTCGCACTTGTGTTGGTGTTGAAAAACCACTTTTCGCACTTGTGTTAATGTTGAAAAACCACTTTTCGCACTTGTGTTGGTGCAGGAAACCACTTTTGCACTTGTATTAGTGTGGAAAAACCACTTTTCGCACTTGTGTTAGTGTTGAAAAACCACTTTTCGCAGTTGTGTTAGTGTTGAAAAACCACTTTTCGCACTTGTGTTGGTGCAGGAAATCACTTTTGCACTTGTATTAGTGTGTTAAAAACACTTTTTGCACTTGTGATTGTGTTGAAAAACCACTTTTCGCACTTGTGTTAGTGTTGAAAAACCACTTTTCGCACTTGTGTTGGTGCAGGAAACCACTTTTGCACTTGTATTAGTGTGGAAAAAACACTTTTTGCACTTGTGTTAGTGTTGAAAAACCACTTTTCGCACTTGTGTTAGTGTTGAAAAACCACTTTTCGCACTTGTGTTGGTGCAGGAAACCACTTTTTCACTTGTATTAGTGTGGAAAAAACACTTTTTGCACTTGTGATAGTGTTGAAAAACCACTTTTCGCACTTGTGTTAGTGTTGAAAAACCACTTTTCGCACTTGTGATGGTGCAGGAAACCTCTTTTGCACTTGTATTAGTGTGGAAAAACCACTTTTCGCACTTGTGTTAGTGTTGAAAAACCACTTTTCGCACTTGTGTTAGTGTTGAAAAACCACTTTTCGCACTTGTGTTGTTGCAGGAAACCACTTTTGCACTTGTATTAGTGTGGAAAAAACACTTTTTGCACTTGTGATAGTGTTGAAAAACCACTTTTCACACTTGTGTTAGTGTTGAAAAACCACTTTTCGCACTTGTGTTAATGTTGAAAAACCACTTTTTGCACTTGTGTTGGTGCAGGAAACCACTTTTGCACTTGTATTAGTGTGGAAAAATCACTTTTCGCACATGTGTTGGTGTTGAAAAACCACTTTTCACACTTGTGTTGGTGCAGGAAACCACTTTTGCACTTGTATTAGTGTGGAAAAAACACTTTTCGCACATGTGTTAGTGTTGAAAAACCACTTTTCACACTTGTGTTGGTGCAGGAAACCACTTTTGCACTTGTATTAGTGTGGAAAAATCACTTTTCGCACATGTGTTAGTGTTGAAAAACCACTTTTTGCACTTGTGTTGGTGCAGGAAACCACTTTTGCACTTGTATTAGTGTGGAAAAAACACTTTTCGCACTGTGTTAGTGTTGAAAAACCACTTTTCGCACTTGTGTTGGTGCAGGAAACCACTTTTGCACTTGTATAAGTGTGGAAAAAACACTTTTTGCACTTGTGATAGTGTTGAAAAACCACTTTTCGCACTTGTGTTAGTGTTGAAAAACCACTTTTCGCACTTGTGTTAGTGTTGAAAAACCACTTTTCGCACTTGTGTTGTTGCAGGAAACCACTTTTGCACTTGTATTAGTGTGGATAAAACAATTTTTGCACTTGTGATAGTGTTGAAAAACCACTTTTCACACTTGTGTTAGTGTTGAAAAACCACTTTTCGCACTTGTGTTAGTGTTGAAAAACCACTTTTCGCACTTGTGTTGGTGCAGGAAACCACTTTTGCACTTGTATTAATGTGGAAAAACCACTTTTCGCACTTGTGTTAGTGTTGAAAAACCACTTTTCGCACTTGTGTTAGTGTTGAAAAACCACTTTTCGCACTTGTGTTGGTGCAGGAAACCACTTTTGCACTTGTAATAGTGTGGAAAAAACACTTTTTGCACTTGTGATAGTGTTGAAAAACCACTTTTCGCACTTGTGTTAGTGTTGAAAAACCACTTTTCGCACTTGTGTTAGTGTTGAAAAACCACTTTTCGCACGTGTGTTGGTGCAGGAAACCACTTTTGCACTTGTATTAGTGTGGAAAAAACACTTTTTGCACTTGTGATAGTGTTGAAAAACCACTTTTCACACTTGTGTTAGTGTTGAAAAACCACTTTTCGCACTTGTGTTAATGTTGAAAAACCACTTTTTGCACTTGTGTTGGTGCAGGAAACCACTTTTGCACTTGTATTAGTGTGGAAAAATCACTTTTCGCACATGTGTTCGTGTGGAAAAAACACTTTTTGCACTTGTGATAGTGTTGAAAAACCACTTTTTGCACTTGTGTTAGTGTTGAAAAACCAATTTTTGCACTTGTGTTGGTGCAGGAAACCACTTTTGCACTTGTATTAGTGTGGAAAAACCACTTTTCGCACTTGAGTTAGTGTTGAAAAACCACTTTTCGCACCTGTGTTAGTGTTGGAAAACCACTTTTCGCACTTGTGTTGGTGCATGAAAACCACTTTTGCACTTGTATTATTGTGGAAAAAACACTTTTTGCACTTGTGATAGTGTTGAAAAACCACTTTTCGCACTTGTGTTAGTGTTGAAAAACCACTTTTCGCACTTGTGTTGGTGCAGGAAACCACTTTTGCACTTGTATTAGTGTGGAAAAACCACTTTTCGCACTTGTGTTAGAGTTGAAAAACCACTTTTCGCACTTGTGTTAGTGTTGAAACACCACTTTTCGCACTTGTGTTGGTGCAGGAAACCACTTTTGCACTTGTATTAGTGTGGAAAAAACACCCTTTTTGCACTTGTGATAGTGTTGAAAAACCACTTTTCGCACTTGTGTTCGTGTTGAAAAACCACTTTTCGCACTTGTGTTAGTGTTGAAAAACCACTTTTCGCACTTGTGTTGGTGCAAGAAACCACTTTTGCACTTGTATTAGTGTGGAAAAAACACTTTTCGCACTTGTGTTAGTGTTGAAAAACCACTTTTCGCACTTGTGTTAGTGTTGAAAAACCACTTTTTGCACTTGTGTTAGTGTTGAAAAACCACTTTTTGCACTTGTGTTGGTGCAGGAAACCACTTTTGCACTTGTATTAGTGTGGAAAAAACACTTTTTGCACTTGTGATAGTGTTGAAAAACCACTTTTCGCACTTGTGTTAGTGTTGAAAAACCACATTTCGCACTTGTGTTGGTGCAGGAAACCACTTTCGCACTTGTGTTGGTGCAGGAAACCACTTTTGCACTTGTATTAGTGTGGAAAAACCACTTTTCGCACTTGTGTTAGTGTTGAAAAACCACTTTTCGCACTTGTGTTAGTGTTGAAACACCACTTTTCGCACTTGTGTTTGTGCAGGAAACCACTTTTGCACTTGTATTAGTGTGGAAAAAACACTTTGCACTTGTGATAGTGTTGAAAAACCACTTTTCGCACTTGTGTTAGTGTTGAAAAACCACTTTTCGCACTTGTGTTGGTGCAGGAAACCACTTTTGCACTTGTTTTAGTGTGGAAAAACCACTTTTCGCACTTGTGTTAGTGTTGAAAAACCACTTTTCGCACTTGTGTTAGTGTTGAAACACCACTTTTCGCACTTGTGTTTGTGCAGGAAACCACTTTTGCACTTGTATTAGTGTGGAAAAAACACTTTGCACTTGTGATAGTGTTGAAAAACCACTTTTCACACTTGTGTTAGTGTTGAAAAACCACTTTTCGCACTTGTGTTAATGTTGAAAAACCACTTTTTGCACTTGTGTTGGTGCAGGAAACCACTTTTGCACTTGTATTAGTGTGGAAAAATCACTTTTCGCACATGTGTTAGTGTTGAAAAACCACTTTTCACACTTGTGTTAGTGTTGAGAAACCACTTTTCACACTTGTGTTGGTGCAGGAAACCACTTTTGCACTTGTATTAGTGTAGAAAAAACACTTTTTGCACTTGTGATAGTGTTGAAAAACCACTTTTCGCACTTGTGTTAGTGTTGAAAAACCACTTTTCGCACTTGTGTTAGTGTTGAAAAACCACTTTTCGCACTTGTGTTGGTGCAGGAAACCACTTTTGCACTTGTATTAGTGTGGAAAAAACACTTTTTGCACTTGTGATAGTGTTGAAAAACCACTTTTCACACTTGTGTTAGTGTTGAAAAACCACTATTCGCACTTGTGTTAATGTTGAAAAACCACTTTTTGCACTTGTGTTGGTGCAGAAAACCACTTTTGCACTTGTATTAGTGTGGAAAAATCACTTTTCGCACATGTGTTCGTGTTGAAAAACCACTTTTCACACTTGTGTTAGTGTTGAAAAACCACTTTTCGCACTTGTGTTGGTGCAGGAAACCACTTTTGCACTTGTATTAGTGTGGAAAAAACACTTTTTGCACTTGTGATAGTGTTGAAAAACCACTTTTCGCACTTGTGTTAGTGTTGAAAAACCACTTTTCGCACTTGTGTTAGTGTTGAAAAACCACTTTTCGCACTTGTGTTGGTGCAGGAAACCACTTTTGCACTTGTATTAGTGTGGAAAAAACACTGTTTGCACTTGTGATAGTGTTGAAAAACCACTTTTTGCACTTGTGTTAGTGTTGAAAAACCACTTTTCGCACTTGTGTTGGTGCAGGAAACCACTTTTGCACTTGTATTAGTGTGGAAAAAACACTTTTTGCACTTGTGATAGTGTTGAAAAACCACTTTTCACACTTGTGTTAGTGTTGAAAAACCACTTTTCGCACTTGTGTTAATGTTGAAAAACCACTTTTTGCACTTGTGATGGTGCAGGAAACCACTTTTGCACTTGTATTAGTGTGGAAAAATCACTTTTCGCACATGTGTTCGTGTTGAAAAACCACTTTTCACACTTGTGTTAGTGTTGAAAAACCACTTTTCGCACTTGTGTTGGTGCAGGAAACCACTTTTGCACTTGTATTAGTGTGGAAAAAACACTTTTTGCACTTGTGATAGTGTTGAAAGACCACTTTTCGCACTTGTGTTAGTGTTGAAAAACCACTTTTCGCACTTGTGTTAGTGTTGAAAAACCACTTTTCGCACTTGTGTTGGTGCAGGAAACCACTTTTGCACTTGTATTAGTGTGGAAAAAACACTGTTTGCACTTGTGATAGTGTTGAAAAACCACTTTTCGCACTTGTGTTAGTGTTGAAAAACCACTTTTCGCACTTGTGTTGGTGCAGGAAACCACTTTTGCACTTGTATTAGTGTGGAAAAAACACTTTTTGCACTTGTGATAGTGTTGAAAAACCACTTTTTGCACTTGTGATAGTGTTGAAAAACCACTTTTCGCACTTGTGTTACTGTTGAAAAACCACTTTTCGCACTTGTGTTGGTGCAGGAAACCACTTTTGCACTTGTATTAGTGTGAAAAAAACACTTTTTGCACTTGTGATAGTGTTGAAAAACCACTTTTCGCACTTGTCTTAGTGATGAAAAACCAGTTTTCGCACTTGTGTTGGTGCAGGAAACCACTTTTGCACTTGTATTAGTGTGGAAAAAACACTTTTCGCACTTGTGTTAGTGTTGAAAAACCACTTTTCGCACTTGTGTTCGTCTTGAAACACCACTTTTCGCACTTGTGTTGTTGCAGGAAACCACTTTTGCACTTGTATTAGTGTGGAAAAAACACTGTTTGCACTTGTGATAGTGTTGAAAAACCACTTTTCACACTTGTGTTAGTGTTGAAAAACCACTTTTCGCACTTGTGTTGGTGCAGGAAACCACTTTTGCACTTCTATTAGTGTGGAAAAAACACTGTTTGCACTTGTGATAGTGTTGAAAAACCACTTTTCGCACTTGTGTTAGTGTTGAAAAACCACTTTTCGCACTTGTGTTGGTGCAGGAAACCCCTTTTGCACTTGTATTAGTGTGGAAAAAAACTTTTTGCACTTGTGATAGTGTTGAAAAACCACTCTTCGCACCTGTGTTAGTGTTGAAAAACCACTTTTCGCACTTGTGTTGGTGCAGGAAACCACTTTTGCACTTGTATTAGTGTGGAAAAACCACTTTTCGCACTTGTGTTAGTGTTGAAAAACGACTTTTCGCACTTGTGTTCGTCTTGAAAAACCACTTTTCGCACTTGTGTTGGTGCAGGAAACCACTTTTGCACTTGTATTAGTGTGGAAAAAACACTTTTTGCACTTGTGATAGTGTGGAAAAACCACTTTTCGCACTTGTGTTGGTGTTGAAAAACCACTTTTCGCACTTGTGTTAATGTTGAAAAACCACTTTTCGCACTTGTGTTGGTGCAGGAAACCACTTTTGCACTTGTGATAGTGTTGAAAAACCACTTTTCGCACTTGTGTTAGTGTTGAAAAACCACCTTTTGCACTTGTATTAGTGTTGAAAAACCACTTTTCGCACTTGTGTTGGTGCAGGAAACCACTTTTGCACTTGTATTAGTGTGGAAAAACCACTTTTCGCACTTGTGTTAGTGTTGAAAAACCACTTTTTGCACTTGTGTTAGTGTTGAAACACCACTTTTCACACTTGTGTTTGTGCATGGAACCACTTTTGCACTTGTATTAGTGTGGAAAAAACACTTTGCACTTGTGATAGTGTTGAAAAACCACTTTTCGCACTTGCGTTAGTGTTGAAAAACCACTTTTCGCACTTGTGTTGGTGCAGGAAACCACTTTTGCACTTGTATTAGTGTGGAAAAACCACTTTTCGCACTTGTGTTAGTGTTGAAAAACCACTTTTCGCACTTGTGTTAGTGTTGAAAAACCACTTTTCGCACTTGTGTTAGTGTTGAAAAACCACTTTTCGCACTTGTGTTGGTGCAGGAAACCACTTTTGCACTTGTATTAGTGTGGAAAAAACACTTTTTGCACTTGTGATAGTGTTGAAAAACCACTTTTCACACTTGTGTTAGTGTTGAAAAACCACTTTTCGCACTTGTGTTGGTGCAGGAAACCACTTTTGCACTTCTATTAGTGTGGAAAAAACACTGTTTGCACTTGTGATAGTGTTGAAAAACCACTTTTCGCACTCGTGTTAATGTTGAAAAACCACTTTTCGCACTTGTGTTGGTGCAGGAAACCACTTTTGCCCTTGCATTAGTGTGGAAAAAACACTTTTTGCACTTGTGATAGTGTTGAAAAACCACTCTTCGCACCTGTGTTAGTGTTGAAAAACCACTTTTCGCACTTGTGTTGGTACAGGAAACCACTTTTGCACTTGTATTAGTGTGGAAAAACCACTTTTCGCACTTGTGTTAGTGTTGAAAAACGACTTTTCGCACTTGTGTTCGTCTTGAAAAAACCACTTTTCGCACTTGTGTTGGTGCAGGAAACCACTTTTGCACTTGTATTAGTGTGGAAAAAACACTTTTTGCACTTGTGATAGTGTGGAAAAACCACTTTTCGCACTTGTGTTGGTGTTGAAAAACCACTTTTCGCACTTGTGTTAATGTTGAAAAACCACTTTTCGCACTTGTGTTAGTGTTGAAACACCACTTTTCGCACTTGTGTTGGTGCAGGAAACCACTTTTGCACTTGTATTAGTGTGGAAAAAACACCCTTTTTGCACTTGTGATAGTGTTGAAAAACCACTTTTCGCACTTGTGTTAGTGTTGAAAAACCACTTTTCGCACTTGTGTTAGTGTTGAAAAACCACTTTTCGCACTTGTGTTGGTGCAAGAAACCACTTTTGCACTTGTATTAGTGTGGAAAAAACACTTTTCGCACTTGTGTTAGTGTTGAAAAACCACTTTTCGCACTTGTGTAAGTGTTGAAAAACCACTTTTTGCACTTGTGTTAGTGTTGAAAAACCACTTTTTGCACTTGTGTTGGTGCAGGAAACCACTTTTGCACTTGTATTAGTGTGGAAAAAACACTTTTTGCACTTGTGATAGTGTTGAAAAACCACTTTTCGCACTTGTGTTAGTGTTGAAAAACCACATTTCGCACTTGTGTTGGTGCAGGAAACCACTTTCGCACTTGTGTTGGTGCAGGAAACCACTTTTGCACTTGTATTAGTGTGGAAAAACCACTTTTCGCACTTGTGTTAGTGTTGAAAAACCACTTTTCGCACTTGTGTTAGTGTTGAAACACCACTTTTCGCACTTGTGTTTGTGCAGGAAACCACTTTTGCACTTGTATTAGTGTGGAAAAAACACTTTGCACTTGTGATAGTGTTGAAAAACCACTTTTCGCACTTGTGTTAGTGTTGAAAAACCACTTTTCGCACTTGTGTTGGTGCAGGAAACCACTTTTGCACTTGTTTTAGTGTGGAAAAACCACTTTTCGCACTTGTGTTAGTGTTGAAAAACCACTTTTCGCACTTGTGTTAGTGTTGAAACACCACTTTTCGCACTTGTGTTTGTGCAGGAAACCACTTATGCACTTGTATTAGTGTGGAAAAAACACTTTGCACTTGTGATAGTGTTGAAAAACCACTTTTCACACTTGTGTTAGTATTGAAAAACCACTTTTCGCACTTGTGTTAATGTTGAAAAATCACTTTTTGCACTTGTGTTGGTGCAGGAAACCACTTTTGCACTTGTATTAGTGTGGAAAAATCACTTTTCGCACATGTGTTAGTGTTGAAAAACCACTTTTCACACTTGTGTTAGTGTTGAGAAACCACTTTTCACACTTGTGTTGGTGCAGGAAACCACTTTTGCACTTGTATTAGTGTGGAAAAAACACTTTTTGCACTTGTGATAGTGTTGAAAAACCACTTTTCGCACTTGTGTTAGTGTTGAAAAACCACTTTTCGCACTTGTGTTAGTGTTGAAAAACCACTTTTCGCACTTGTGTTGGTGCAGGAAACCACTTTTGCACTTGTATTAGTGTGGAAAAAACACTTTTTGCACTTGTGATAGTGTTGAAAAACCACTTTTCACACTTGTGTTAGTGTTGAAAAACCACTTTTCGCACTTGTGTTAATGTTGAAAAACCACTTTTTGCACTTGTGTTGGTGCAGGAAACCACTTTTGCACTTGTATTAGTGTGGAAAAATCACTTTTCACACATGTGTTCGTGTTGAAAAACCACTTTTCACACTTGTGTTAGTGTTGAAAAACCACTTTTCGCACTTGTGTTGGTGCAGGAAACCACTTTTGCACTTGTATTAGTGTGGAAAAAACACTTTTTGCACTTGTGATAGTGTTGAAAAACCACTTTTCGCACTTGTGTTAGTGTTGAAAAACCACTTGTCGCACTTGTGTTAGTGTTGAAAAACCACTTTTCGCACTTGTGTTGGTGCAGGAAACCACTTTTGCACTTGTATTAGTGTGGAAAAAACACTGTTTGCACTTGTGATAGTGTTGAAAAACCACTTTTCGCACTTGTGTTAGTGTTGAAAAACCACTTTTCGCACTTGTGTTGGTGCAGGAAACCACTTTTGCACTTGTATTAGTGTGGAAAAAACACTTTTTGCACTTGTGATAGTGTTGAAAAACCACTTTTTGCACTTGTGATAGTGTTGAAAAACCACTTTTCGCACTTGTGTTACTGTTGAAAAACCACTTTTCGCACTTGTGTTGGTGCAGGAAACCACTTTTGCACTTGTATTAGTGTGGAAAAAACACTTTTTGCACTTGTGATAGTGTTGAAAAACCACTTTTCGCACTTGTCTTAGTGATGAAAAACCAGTTTTCGCACTTGTGTTGGTGCAGGAAACCACTTTTGCACTTGTATTAGTGTGGAAAAAACACTTTTCGCACTTGTGTTAGTGTTGAAAAACCACTTTTTGCACTTGTGTTCGTCTTGAAACACCACTTTTCGCACTTGTGTTGTTGCAGGAAACCACTTTTGCACTTGTATTAGTGTGGAAAAAACACTGTTTGCACTTGTGATAGTGTTGAAAAACCACTTTTCACACTTGTGTTAGTGTTGAAAAACCACTTTTCGCACTTGTGTTGGTGCAGGAAACCACTTTTGCACTTCTATTAGTGTGGAAAAAACACTGTTTGCACTTGTGATAGTGTTGAAAAACCACTTTTCGCACTTGTGTTAGTGTTGAAAAACCACTTTTCGCACTTGTGTTGGTGCAGGAAACCACTTTTGCACTTGTATTAGTGTGGAAAAAACACTTTTTGCACTTGTGATAGTGTTGAAAAACCACTCTTCGCACCTGTGTTAGTGTTGAAAAACCACTTTTCGCACTTGTGTTGGTGCAGGAAACCACTTTTGCACTTGTATTAGTGTGGAAAAACCTCTTTTCGCACTTGTGTTAGTGTTGAAAAACGACTTTTCGCACTTGTGTTCGTCTTGAAAAACCACTTTTCGCACTTGTGTTGGTGCAGGAAACCACTTTTGCACTTGTATTAGTGTGGAAAAAACACTTTTTGCACTTGTGATAGTGTGGAAAAACCACTTTTCGCACTTGTGTTGGTGTTGAAAAACCACTTTTCGCACTTGTGTTAATGTTGAAAAACCACTTTTCGCACTTGTGTTGGTGCAGGAAACCACTTTTGCACTTGTATTAGTGTGGAAAAACCACTTTTCACACTTGTGTTAGTGTTGAAAAACCACTTTCCGCACTTGTGTTAGTGTTGAAAAACCACTTTTCGCACTTGTGTTGTTGCAGGAAACCACTTTTGCACTTGTATTAGTGTGGAAAAAACACTTTTTGCACTTGTGATAGTGTTGAAAAACCACTTTTCGCACTTGTGTTAGTGTTGAAAAACCACCTTTTGCACTTGTGTTAGTGTTGAAAAACCACTTTTCGCACTTGTGTTGGTGCAGGAAACCACTTTTGCACTTGTATTAGTGTGGAAAAACCACTTTTCGCACTTGTGTTAGTGTTGAAAAACCACTTTTCGCACTTGTGTTAGTGTTGAAACACCACTTTTCACACTTGTGTTTGTGCAGGGCACCACTTTTGCACTTGTATTAGTGTGGAAAAAAACACTTTGCACTTGTGATAGTGTTGAAAAACCACTTTTCGCACTTGTGTTAGTGTTGAAAAACCACTTTTCGCACTTGTGTTGGTGCAGGAAACCACTTTTGCACTTGTATTAGTGTGGAAAAACCACTTTTCGCACTTGTGTTAGTGTTGAAAAACTACTTTTCACACTTGTGTTAGTGTTGAGAAACCACTTTTCGCACTTGTGTTGGTGCAGGAAACCACTTTTGCACTTGTATTAGTGTGGAAAAAACACTTTTTGCACTTGTGATAGTGTTGAAAAACCACTTTTCGCACTTGTGTTAGTGTTGAAAAACCACTTTTCGCACTTGTGTTAGTGTTGAAAAACCACTTTTCGCACTTGTGTTGGTGCAGGAAACCACTTTTGCACTTGTATTAGTGTGGAAAAAACACTTTTTGCACTTGTGATAGTGTTGAAAAACCACTTTTCACACTTGTGTTAGTGTTGAAAAACCACTTTTCGCACTTGTGTTGGTGCAGGAAACCACTTTTGCACTTGTATTAGTGTGGAAAAAACACTTTTTGCACTTGTGATAGTGTTGAAAAACCACTCTTCGCACCTGTGTTAGTGTTGAAAAACCACTTTTCGCACTTGTGTTGGTGCAGGAAACCACTTTTGCACTTGTATTAGTGTGGAAAAACCACTTTTCGCACTTGTGTTAGTGTTGAAAAACGACTTTTCGCACTTGTGTTCGTCTTGAAAAACCACTTTTCGCACTTGTGTTGGTGCAGGAAACCACTTTTGCACTTGTATTAGTGTGGAAAAAACACTTTTTGCACTTGTGATAGTGTGGAAAAACCACTTTTCGCACTTGTGTTGGTGTTGAAAAACCACTTTTCGCACTTGTGTTAATGTTGAAAAACCACTTTTCGCACTTGTGTTGGTGCAGGAAACCACTTTTGCACTTGTATTAGTGTGGAAAAACCACTTTTCGCACTTGTGCTAGTGTTGAAAAACCACTTTTCGCACTTGTGTTAGTGTTGAAAAACCACTTTTCGCACTTGTGTTGGTGTTGAAAAACCACTTTTCGCACTTGTGTTAATGTTGAAAAACCACTTTTCGCACTTGTGTTGGTGTTGAAAAACCACTTTTCGCACTTGTGTTAATGTTGAAAAACCACTTTTCGCACTTGTGTTGGTGCAGGAAACCACTTTTGCACTTGTATTAGTGTGGAAAAACCACTTTTTGCACTTGTGATAGTGTTGAAAAACCACTCTTCGCACCTGTGTTAGTGTTGAAAAACCACTTTTCGCACTTGTTTTGGTGCAGGAAACCACTTTTGCACTTGTATTAGTGTGGAAAAAACACTTTTTGCACTTGTGATAGTGTTGAAAAACCACTTTTTGCACTTGTGTTAGTGTTGAAAAACCACCTTTTGCACTTGTGTTGGTGCAGGAAACCACTTTTGCACTTGTATTAGTGTGGAAAAACCACTTTTCGCACTTGTGTTAGTGTTGAAAAACCACTTTTCGCACTTGTGTTAGTGTTGAAACACCACTTTTCGCACTTGTGTTTGTGCAGGGAACCACTTTTGCACTTGTATTAGTGTGGAAAAAACACTTTGCACTTGTGATAGTGTTGAAAAACCACTTTTCGCACTTGTGTTAGTGTTGAAAAACCACTTTTCGCACTTGTCTTGGTGCAGGAAACCACTTTTGCACTTGTATTAGTGTGGAAAAACCACTTTTCGCACTTGTGTTAGTGTGGAAAAACCACTTTTCACACTTGTGTTAGTGTTGAGAAACCACTTTTCGCACTTGTGTTGGTGCAGAAAACCACTTTTGCACTTGTATTAGTGTGGAAAAAACACTTTTTGCACTTGTGATAGTGTTGAAAAACCACTTTTCACACTTGTGTTAGTGTTGAAAAACCACTTTTCGCACTTGTGTTAGTGTTGAAAAACCACTTTTCGCACTTGTGTTGGTGCAGGAAACCACTTTTGCACTTGTATTAGTGTGGAAAAAACACTTTTTGCACTTGTGATAGTGTTGAAAAACCACTTTTCACACTTGTGTTAGTGTTGAAAAACCACTTTTCGCACTTGTGTTAATGTTGAAAAACCACTTTTTGCACTTGTGTTGGTGCAGGAAACCACTTTTGCACTTGTATTAGTGTGGAAAAACCACTTTTCGCACTTGTGTTAGTGTTGAAAAACCACTTTTCGCACTTGTGTTAGTGTTGAAAAACCACTTTTCGCACTTGTCTTGGTGCAGGAAACCACTTTTGCACTTGTATTAGTGTGGAAAAACCACTTTTCGCACTTGTGTTAGTGTTGAAAAACCACTTTTCACACTTGTGTTAGTGTTGAGAAACCACTTTTCGCACTTGTGTTGGTGCAGAAAACCACTTTTGCACTTGTATTAGTGTGGAAAAAACACTTTTTGCACTTGTGATAGTGTTGAAAAACCACTTTTCACACTTGTGTTAGTGTTGAAAAACCACTTTTCGCACTTGTGTTAGTGTTGAAAAACCACTTTTCGCACTTGTGTTGGTGCAGGAAACCACTTTTGCACTTGTATTAGTGTGGAAAAAACACTTTTTGCACTTGTGATAGTGTTGAAAAACCACTTTTCACACTTGTGTTAGTGTTGAAAAACCACTTTTCGCACTTGTGTTAATGTTGAAAAACCACTTTTTGCACTTGTGTTGGTGCAGGAAACCACTTTTGCACTTGTATTAGTGTGGAAAAACCACTTTTCGCACTTGTGTTAGTGTTGAAAAACCACTTTTCGCACTTGTGTTAGTGTTGAAAAACCACTTTTCGCACTTGTGTTGGTGCAGGAAACCACTTTTGCACTTGCAATAGTGTGGAAAAAACACTTTTTGCACTTGTGATAGTGTTGAAAAACCACTTTTCGCACTTGTGTTAGTGTTGAAAAACCACTTTTCGCACTTGTGTTAGTGTTGAAAAACCACTTTTCGCACTTGTGTTGGTGCAGGAAACCACTTTTGCACTTGTATAAGTGTGGAAAAAACACTTTTTGCACTTGTGATAGTGTTGAAAACCACTTTTCACACTTGTGTTAGTGTTGAAAAACCACTTTTCGCACTTGTGTTAGTGTTGAAAAACCACTTTTCGCACTTGTGTTGGTGCAGGAAACCACTTTTGCACTTGTGTTATTGTGGAAAAAACACTTTTTGCACTTGTGATAGTGTTGATAAACCACTTTTCGCACTTGTGTTAGTGTTGAAAAACCACTTTTCGCACCTGTGTTGGGGAGGAAACCACTTTTTCACTTGTATTAGTGTGGAAAAAACACTTTTTGCACTTGTGATAGTGTTGAAAAACCACTTTTCGCACTTGTGTTAGTGTTAAAAAACCAGTTTTCGCACTTGTGTTGGTGCAGGAAACCACTTTTGCACTTGTATTAGTGTGGAAAAAAACACTTTTTGCACTTGTGATAGTGTTGAAAAACCACTTTTCGCACTTGTGTTAGTGTTGAAAAACCACTTTCGCACTTGTGTTGGTGCAGGAAACCACTTTTGCACTTGTATTAGTGTGGAAAAACCACTTTTCGCACTTGTGTTAGTGTTGAAAAACCACTTTTCGCACTTTTGTTCGTGTTGAAAAACCACTTTTCGCACTTGTGTTGGTGCAGGAAACCACTTTTGCACTTGTATTAGTGTGGAAAAAACCACTTTTCGCACTTGTGTTAGTGTTGAAAAATCACTTTTCGCACTTGTGTTGGTGCAGGAAACCACTTTTGCACTTGTATTAGTGTGGAAAAAACACTTTTTGCACTTGTGATAGTGTTGAAAAACCACTTTTCGCACTTGTGTTAGTGTTGAAAAACCACTTTTCGCAGTTGTGTTAGTATTGAAATACCACTTTTGAACTTGTATTAGTGTGGAAAAAACACTTTTCGCACTTGTGTTAGTGTTAAAAAAGCACTTTTCGCACTTGTAGTTAGTGTTGAAAAACCACTTTTCGCACTTGTGTTGGTGCAGGAAACCACTTTTGCACTTGTATTAGTGTGGAAAAACCACTTTTTACACTTGTGTTAGTGTTGAAAAACCACTTTTCGCACTTGTGTTAGTGTTGAAAAACCACTTTTCGCACTTGTGTTGTTGCAGGAAACCACTTTTGCACTTGTGTTAGTGTGGAAAAAACACTGTTTGCACTTGTGATAGTGTAGAAAAACCACTTTTCGCACTTGTGTTAGTGTTGAAAAACCACTTTTCGCACTTGTGTTGGTGCAGGAAACCACTTTTGCACTTGTATTAGTGTGGAAAAAACACTTTTTGCACTTGTGATAGTGTTGAAAAACCACTTTTTGCACTTGTGATAGTGTTTAAAAACCACTTTTCGCACTTGTGTTACTGTTGAAAAACCACTTTCCGCACTTGTGTTGGTGCAGGAAACCACTTTTGCACTTGTATTAGTGTGGAAAAAACACTTTTTGCACTTGTGATAGTGTTGAAAAACCACTTTTTGCACTTGTCTTAGTGATGAAAAACCAGTTTTCGCACTTGTGTTGGTGCAGGAAACCACTTTTGCACTTGTATTAGTGTGGAAAAAACACTTTTCGCACTTGTGTTAGTGTTGAAAAACCACTTTTCGCACTTGTGTTCGTCTTGAAACACCACTTTTCGCATTTGTGTTGGTGCAGGAAACCACTTTTGCACTTGTATTAGTGTGGAAAAAACACTTTTTGCACTTGTGATAGTGTTGAAAAACCACTTTTCGCACTTGTGTTAGTGTTGAAAAACCACTTTTCGCACTTCTGTTGGTGCAGGAAACCACTTTTGCACTTGTATTAGTGTGGAAAAACCACTTTTCTCATTTGTGTTAGTGTTGAAAAACCACTTTTCGCACTTGTGTTAGTGTGGAAAAAACACTTTTTGCACTTGTGTTAGTGTTGAAAAACCACTTTTCGCACTTGTGTTAGTGTTGAAAAACCACTTTTCTCACTTGTGTTAGTGTTGAAAAACCACTTTTTGCACTTGTGATTGTGTTGAAAAACCACTTTTCGCACTTGTGTTAGTGTTGAAAAACCACTTTTCGCACTTGTGTTGGTGCAGGAAACCACTTTTGCAGTTGTATTAGTGTGGAAAAAACACTTTTTGCACTTGTGTTAGTGTTGAAAAACCACTTTTCGCACTTGTGTTAGTGTTGAAAAACCACTTTTCGCACTTGTGTTGGTGCAGGAAACCACTTTTGCACTTGTATTAGTGTGGAAAAACCACTTTTCGCACTTGTGTTAGTGTTGAAAAACCACTTTTCGCACTTGTGTTAGTGTTGAAACACCACTTTTCGCACTTGTGTTTGTGCAGGGAACCACTTTTGCACTTGTATTAGTGTGGAAAAAACACTTTGCACTTGTGATAGTGTTGAAAAACCACTTTTCGCACTTGTGTTAGTGTTGAAAAACCACTTTTTGCACTTGTGATAGTGTGGAAAAACCACTTTTCGCACTTGTGTTGGTGTTGAAAAACCACTTTTTGCACTTGTGTTAATGTTGAAAAACCACTTTTCGCACTTGTGTTGGTGCAGGAAACCACTTTTGCACTTGTATTAGTGTGGAAAAACCACTTTTCGCACTTGTGTTAGTGTTGAAAAACCACTTTTCGCACTTGTGTTAGTGTTGAAAAACCACTTTTCGCACTTGTGTTGGTGCAGGAAACCACTTTTGCACTTGTATTAGTGTGGAAAAAACACTTTTTGCACTTGTGATAGTGTTGAAAAACCACTTTTCGCACTTGTGTTAGTGTTGAAAAACCACCTTTTGCACTTGTGTTAGTGTTGAAAAACCACTTTTCGCACTTGTGTTGGTGCAGGAAACCACTTTTGCACTTGTATTAGTGTGGAAAAACCACTTTTCGCACTTGTGTTAGTGTTGAAAAACCACTTTTCGCACTTGTGTTAGTGTTGAAACACCACTTTTCGCACTTGTGTTTGTGCAGGGAACCAATTTTGCACTTGTATTAGTGTGGAAAAAACACTTTGCACTTGTGATAGTGTTGAAAAACCACTTTTCGCACTTGTGTTAGTGTTGAAAAACCACTTTTCGCACTTGTCTTGGTGCAGGAAACCACTTTTGCACTTGTATTAGTGTGGAAAAACCACTTTTCGCACTTGTGTTAGTGTTGAAAAACCACTTTTCACACTTGTGTTAGTGTTGAGAAACCACTTTTCGCACTTGTGTTGGTGCAGGAAACCACTTTTGCACTTGTATTAGTGTGGAAAAAACACTTTTTGCACTTGTGATAGTGTTGAAAAACCACTTTTCGCACTTGTGTTAGTGTTGAAAAACCACTTTTCGCACTTGTGTTAGTGTTGAAAAACCACTTTTCGCACTTGTGTTGGTGCAGGAAACCACTTTTGCACTTGTATTAGTGAGGAAAAAACACTTTTTGCACTTGTGATAGTGTTGAAAAACCACTTTTCACACTTGTGTTAGTGTTGAAAAACCACTTTTCGCACTTGTGTTAATGTTGAAAAACCACTTTTTGCACTTGTGTTGGTGCAGGAAACCACTTTTGCACTTGTATTAGTGTGGAAAAATCACTTTTTGCACATGTGTTCGTGTTGAAAAACCACTTTTCACACTTGTGTTAGTGTTGAAAAACCACTTTTCGCACTTGTGTTGGTGCAGGAAACCACTTTTGCACTTGTATTAGTGTGGAAAAAACACTTTTTGCACTTGTGATATTGTTGAAAAACCACTTTTCGCACTTGTGTTAGTGTTGAAAAACCACTTTTCGCACTTGTGTTAGTGTTGAAAAACCACTTTTCGCACTTGTGTTGGTGCAGGAAACCACTTTTGCACTTGTATTAGTGTGGAAAAAACACTTTTCGCACTTGTGTTAGTGTTGAAAAACCACTTTTCGCACTTGTGTTAGTGTTGAAAAACCACTTTTCGCACTTGTGTTGGTGCAGGAAACCACTTTTGCACTTGCAATAGTGTGGAAAAAACACTTTTTGCACTTGTGATAGTGTTGAAAAAACACTTTTCGCACTTGTGTTAGTGTTGAAAAACCACTTTTCGCACTTGTGTTAGTGTTGAAAAACCACTTTTCGCACTTGTGTTGGTGCAGGAAACCACTTTTGCACTTGTATAAGTGTGGAAAAAACACTTTTTGCACTTGTGATAGTGTTGAAAAACCACTTTTCACACTTGTGTTAGTGTTGAAAAACCACTTTTCGCACTTGTGTTAATGTTGAAAAACCACTTTTTGCACTTGTGTTGGTGCAGGAAACCACTTTTGCACTTGTATTAGTGTGGAAAAATCACTTTTCGCACATGTGTTCGTGTTGAAAAACCACTTTTCACACTTGTGTTAGTGTTGAAAAACCACTTTTCGCACTTGTGTTGGTGCAGGAAACCACTTTTGCACTTGTATTAGTGTGGAAAAAACACTTTTTGCACTTGTGATATTGTTGAAAAACCACTTTTCGCACTTGTGTTAGTGTTGAAAAACCACTTTTCGCACTTGTGTTAGTGTTGAAAAACCACTTTTCGCACTTGTGTTGGTGCAGGAAACCACTTTTGCACTTGTATTAGTGTGGAAAAACCACTTTTCGCACTTGTGTTAGTGTTGAAAAACCACTTTTCGCACTTGTGTTAGTGTTGAAAAACCACTTTTCGCACTTGTGTTGGTGCAGGAAACCACTTTTGCACTTGTATTAGTGTGGAAAAAACACTTTTTGCACTTGTGATAGTGTTGAAAAACCATTTTTCGCACTTGTGTTAGTGTTGAAAAACCACTTTTCGCACTTGTGTTAGTGTTGAAAAACCACTTTTCGCACTTGTGTTAGTGTTGAAACACCACTTTTCGCACTTGTGTTTGTGCAGGGAACCACTTTTGCACTTGTATTAGTGTGGAAAAAACACTTTGCACTTGTGATAGTGTTGAAAAACCACTTTTCGCACTTGTGTTAGTGTTGAAAAACCACTTTTCGCACTTGTCTTGGTGCAGGAAACCACTTTTGCACTTGTATTAGTGTGGAAAAACCACTTTTCGCACTTGTGTTAGTGTGGAAAAACCACTTTTCACACTTGTGTTAGTGTTGAGAAACCACTTTTCGCACTTGTGTTGGTGCAGAAAACCACTTTTGCACTTGTATTAGTGTGGAAAAAACACTTTTTGCACTTGTGATAGTGTTGAAAAACCACTTTTCACACTTGTGTTAGTGTTGAAAAACCACTTTTCGCACTTGTGTTAGTGTTGAAAAACCACTTTTCGCACTTGTGTTGGTGCAGGAAACCACTTTTGCACTTGTATTAGTGTGGAAAAAACACTTTTTGCACTTGTGATAGTGTTGAAAAACCACTTTTCACACTTGTGTTAGTGTTGAAAAACCACTTTTCGCACTTGTGTTAATGTTGAAAAACCACTTTTTGCACTTGTGTTGGTGCAGGAAACCACTTTTGCACTTGTATTAGTGTGGAAAAACCACTTTTCGCACTTGTGTTAGTGTTGAAAAACCACTTTTCGCACTTGTGTTAGTGTTGAAAAACCACTTTTCGCACTTGTCTTGGTGCAGGAAACCACTTTTGCACTTGTATTAGTGTGGAAAAACCACTTTTCGCACTTGTGTTAGTGTTGAAAAACCACTTTTCACACTTGTGTTAGTGTTGAGAAACCACTTTTCGCACTTGTGTTGGTGCAGAAAACCACTTTTGCACTTGTATTAGTGTGGAAAAAACACTTTTTGCACTTGTGATAGTGTTGAAAAACCACTTTTCACACTTGTGTTAGTGTTGAAAAACCACTTTTCGCACTTGTGTTAGTGTTGAAAAACCACTTTTCGCACTTGTGTTGGTGCAGGAAACCACTTTTGCACTTGTATTAGTGTGGAAAAAACACTTTTTGCACTTGTGATAGTGTTGAAAAACCACTTTTCACACTTGTGTTAGTGTTGAAAAACCACTTTTCGCACTTGTGTTAATGTTGAAAAACCACTTTTTGCACTTGTGTTGGTGCAGGAAACCACTTTTGCACTTGTATTAGTGTGGAAAAACCACTTTTCGCACTTGTGTTAGTGTTGAAAAACCACTTTTCGCACTTGTGTTAGTGTTGAAAAACCACTTTTCGCACTTGTGTTGGTGCAGGAAACCACTTTTGCACTTGCAATAGTGTGGAAAAAACACTTTTTGCACTTGTGATAGTGTTGAAAAACCACTTTTCGCACTTGTGTTAGTGTTGAAAAACCACTTTTCGCACTTGTGTTAGTGTTGAAAAACCACTTTTCGCACTTGTGTTGGTGCAGGAAACCACTTTTGCACTTGTATAAGTGTGGAAAAAACACTTTTTGCACTTGTGATAGTGTTGAAAACCACTTTTCACACTTGTGTTAGTGTTGAAAAACCACTTTTCGCACTTGTGTTAGTGTTGAAAAACCACTTTTCGCACTTGTGTTGGTGCAGGAAACCACTTTTGCACTTGTGTTATTGTGGAAAAAACACTTTTTGCACTTGTGATAGTGTTGATAAACCACTTTTCGCACTTGTGTTAGTGTTGAAAAACCACTTTTCGCACCTGTGTTGGGGAGGAAACCACTTTTTCACTTGTATTAGTGTGGAAAAAACACTTTTTGCACTTGTGATAGTGTTGAAAAACCACTTTTCGCACTTGTGTTAGTGTTAAAAAACCAGTTTTCGCACTTGTGTTGGTGCAGGAAACCACTTTTGCACTTGTATTAGTGTGGAAAAAAACACTTTTTGCACTTGTGATAGTGTTGAAAAACCACTTTTCGCACTTGTGTTAGTGTTGAAAAACCACTTTCGCACTTGTGTTGGTGCAGGAAACCACTTTTGCACTTGTATTAGTGTGGAAAAACCACTTTTCGCACTTGTGTTAGTGTTGAAAAACCACTTTTCGCACTTTTGTTCGTGTTGAAAAACCACTTTTCGCACTTGTGTTGGTGCAGGAAACCACTTTTGCACTTCTATTAGTGTGGAAAAACCACTTTTCGCACTTGTGTTAGTGTTGAAAAATCACTTTTCGCACTTGTGTTGGTGCAGGAAACCACTTTTGCACTTGTATTAGTGTGGAAAAAACACTTTTTGCACTTGTGATAGTGTTGAAAAACCACTTTTCGCACTTGTGTTAGTGTTGAAAAACCACTTTTCGCAGTTGTGTTAGTATTGAAATACCACTTTTGAACTTGTATTAGTGTGGAAAAAACACTTTTCGCACTTGTGTTAGTGTTAAAAAAGCACTTTTCGCACTTGTAGTTAGTGTTGAAAAACCACTTTTCGCACTTGTGTTGGTGCAGGAAACCACTTTTGCACTTGTATTAGTGTGGAAAAACCACTTTTTACACTTGTGTTAGTGTTGAAAAACCACTTTTCGCACTTGTGTTAGTGTTGAAAAACCACTTTTCGCACTTGTGTTGTTGCAGGAAACCACTTTTGCACTTGTGTTAGTGTGGAAAAAACACTGTTTGCACTTGTGATAGTGTAGAAAAACCACTTTTCGCACTTGTGTTAGTGTTGAAAAACCACTTTTCGCACTTGTGTTGGTGCAGGAAACCACTTTTGCACTTGTATTAGTGTGGAAAAAACACTTTTTGCACTTGTGATAGTGTTGAAAAACCACTTTTTGCACTTGTGATAGTGTTTAAAAACCACTTTTCGCACTTGTGTTACTGTTGAAAAACCACTTTCCGCACTTGTGTTGGTGCAGGAAACCACTTTTGCACTTGTATTAGTGTGGAAAAAACACTTTTTGCACTTGTGATAGTGTTGAAAAACCACTTTTTGCACTTGTCTTAGTGATGAAAAACCAGTTTTCGCACTTGTGTTGGTGCAGGAAACCACTTTTGCACTTGTATTAGTGTGGAAAAAACACTTTTCGCACTTGTGTTAGTGTTGAAAAACCACTTTTCGCACTTGTGTTCGTCTTGAAACACCACTTTTCGCATTTGTGTTGGTGCAGGAAACCACTTTTGCACTTGTATTAGTGTGGAAAAAACACTTTTTGCACTTGTGATAGTGTTGAAAAACCACTTTTCGCACTTGTGTTAGTGTTGAAAAACCACTTTTCGCACTTCTGTTGGTGCAGGAAACCACTTTTGCACTTGTATTAGTGTGGAAAAACCACTTTTCTCATTTGTGTTAGTGTTGAAAAACCACTTTTCGCACTTGTGTTAGTGTGGAAAAAACACTTTTTGCACTTGTGTTAGTGTTGAAAAACCACTTTTCGCACTTGTGTTAGTGTTGAAAAACCACTTTTCTCACTTGTGTTAGTGTTGAAAAACCACTTTTTGCACTTGTGATTGTGTTGAAAAACCACTTTTCGCACTTGTGTTAGTGTTGAAAAACCACTTTTCGCACTTGTGTTGGTGCAGGAAACCACTTTTGCAGTTGTATTAGTGTGGAAAAAACACTTTTTGCACTTGTGTTAGTGTTGAAAAACCACTTTTCGCACTTGTGTTAGTGTTGAAAAACCACTTTTCGCACTTGTGTTGGTGCAGGAAACCACTTTTGCACTTGTATTAGTGTGGAAAAACCACTTTTCGCACTTGTGTTAGTGTTGAAAAACCACTTTTCGCACTTGTGTTAGTGTTGAAACACCACTTTTCGCACTTGTGTTTGTGCAGGGAACCACTTTTGCACTTGTATTAGTGTGGAAAAAACACTTTGCACTTGTGATAGTGTTGAAAAACCACTTTTCGCACTTGTGTTAGTGTTGAAAAACCACTTTTTGCACTTGTGATAGTGTGGAAAAACCACTTTTCGCACTTGTGTTGGTGTTGAAAAACCACTTTTTGCACTTGTGTTAATGTTGAAAAACCACTTTTCGCACTTGTGTTGGTGCAGGAAACCACTTTTGCACTTGTATTAGTGTGGAAAAACCACTTTTCGCACTTGTGTTAGTGTTGAAAAACCACTTTTCGCACTTGTGTTAGTGTTGAAAAACCACTTTTCGCACTTGTGTTGGTGCAGGAAACCACTTTTGCACTTGTATTAGTGTGGAAAAAACACTTTTTGCACTTGTGATAGTGTTGAAAAACCACTTTTCGCACTTGTGTTAGTGTTGAAAAACCACCTTTTGCACTTGTGTTAGTGTTGAAAAACCACTTTTCGCACTTGTGTTGGTGCAGGAAACCACTTTTGCACTTGTATTAGTGTGGAAAAACCACTTTTCGCACTTGTGTTAGTGTTGAAAAACCACTTTTCGCACTTGTGTTAGTGTTGAAACACCACTTTTCGCACTTGTGTTTGTGCAGGGAACCAATTTTGCACTTGTATTAGTGTGGAAAAAACACTTTGCACTTGTGATAGTGTTGAAAAACCACTTTTCGCACTTGTGTTAGTGTTGAAAAACCACTTTTCGCACTTGTCTTGGTGCAGGAAACCACTTTTGCACTTGTATTAGTGTGGAAAAACCACTTTTCGCACTTGTGTTAGTGTTGAAAAACCACTTTTCACACTTGTGTTAGTGTTGAGAAACCACTTTTCGCACTTGTGTTGGTGCAGGAAACCACTTTTGCACTTGTATTAGTGTGGAAAAAACACTTTTTGCACTTGTGATAGTGTTGAAAAACCACTTTTCGCACTTGTGTTAGTGTTGAAAAACCACTTTTCGCACTTGTGTTAGTGTTGAAAAACCACTTTTCGCACTTGTGTTGGTGCAGGAAACCACTTTTGCACTTGTATTAGTGAGGAAAAAACACTTTTTGCACTTGTGATAGTGTTGAAAAACCACTTTTCACACTTGTGTTAGTGTTGAAAAACCACTTTTCGCACTTGTGTTAATGTTGAAAAACCACTTTTTGCACTTGTGTTGGTGCAGGAAACCACTTTTGCACTTGTATTAGTGTGGAAAAATCACTTTTTGCACATGTGTTCGTGTTGAAAAACCACTTTTCACACTTGTGTTAGTGTTGAAAAACCACTTTTCGCACTTGTGTTGGTGCAGGAAACCACTTTTGCACTTGTATTAGTGTGGAAAAAACACTTTTTGCACTTGTGATATTGTTGAAAAACCACTTTTCGCACTTGTGTTAGTGTTGAAAAACCACTTTTCGCACTTGTGTTAGTGTTGAAAAACCACTTTTCGCACTTGTGTTGGTGCAGGAAACCACTTTTGCACTTGTATTAGTGTGGAAAAAAACACTTTTCGCACTTGTGTTAGTGTTGAAAAACCACTTTTCGCACTTGTGTTAGTGTTGAAAAACCACTTTTCGCACTTGTGTTGGTGCAGGGAAACCACTTTTGCACTTGCAATAGTGTGGAAAAAACACTTTTTGCACTTGTGATAGTGTTGAAAAAACACTTTTCGCACTTGTGTTAGTGTTGAAAAACCACTTTTCGCACTTGTGTTAGTGTTGAAAAACCACTTTTCGCACTTGTGTTGGTGCAGGAAACCACTTTTGCACTTGTATAAGTGTGGAAAAAACACTTTTTGCACTTGTGATAGTGTTGAAAAACCACTTTTCACACTTGTGTTAGTGTTGAAAAACCACTTTTCGCACTTGTGTTAATGTTGAAAAACCACTTTTTGCACTTGTGTTGGTGCAGGAAACCACTTTTGCACTTGTATTAGTGTGGAAAAATCACTTTTCGCACATGTGTTCGTGTTGAAAAACCACTTTTCACACTTGTGTTAGTGTTGAAAAACCACTTTTCGCACTTGTGTTGGTGCAGGAAACCACTTTTGCACTTGTATTAGTGTGGAAAAAAACACTTTTTGCACTTGTGATATTGTTGAAAAACCACTTTTCGCACTTGTGTTAGTGTTGAAAAACCACTTTTCGCACTTGTGTTAGTGTTGAAAAACCACTTTTCGCACTTGTGTTGGTGCAGGGAAACCACTTTTGCACTTGTATTAGTGTGGAAAAACCACTTTTCGCACTTGTGTTAGTGTTGAAAAACCACTTTCGCACTTGTGTAGTGTTGAAAAACCACTTTTCGCACTTGTGTTGGTGCAGGAAACCACTTTTGCACTTGTATTAGTGTGGAAAAAACACTTTTTTGCACTTGTGATAGTGTTGAAAAACCATTTTTCGCACTTGTGTTAGTGTTGAAAAAACCACTTTCGCACTTGTGTTAGTGTTGAAAAACCACTTTCGCACTTGTGTTGGTGCAGGAAACCACTTTTGCACTTGTATTAGTGTGGAAAAAAACACTTTTTGCACTTGTGATAGTGTTGAAAAACCACTTTTCACACTTGTGTTAGTGTTGAAAAACCACTTTTCGCACTTGTGTTGGTGCAGGAAACCACTTTTGCACTTGTATTAGTGTGGAAAAAACACTTTTTGCACTTGTGATAGTGTTGAAAAACCACTCTTCGCACCTGTGTTAGTGTTGAAAAACCACTTTTCGCACTTGTGTTGGTGCAGGAAACCACTTTTGCACTTGTATTAGTGTGGAAAAACCACTTTTCGCACTTGTGTTAGTGTTGAAAAACGACTTTTCGCACTTGTGTTCGTCTTGAAAAACCACTTTTCGCACTTGTGTTGGTGCAGGAAACCACTTTTGCACTTGTATTAGTGTGGAAAAAACACTTTTTGCACTTGTGATAGTGTGGAAAAACCACTTTTCGCACTTGTGTTGGTGTTGAAAAAGCACTTTTCGCACTTGTGTTAATGTTGAAAACCACTTTTCGCACTTGTGTTGGTGCAGGAAACCACTTTTGCACTTGTATTAGTGTGGAAAAACCACTTTTCGCACTTTGTGCTAGTGTTGAAAAACCACTTTTCGCACTTGTGTTAGTGTTGAAAAACCACTTTTCGCACTTGTGTTGGTGTTGAAAAACCACTTTTCGCACTTGTGTTAATGTTGAAAAACCACTTTTCGCACTTGTGTTGGTGTTGAAAAACCACTTTTCGCACTTGTGTTAATGTTGAAAAACCCACTTTTCGCACTTGTGTTGGTGCAGGAAACCACTTTTGCACTTGTATTAGTGTGGAAAAACCACTTTTTGCACTTGTGATAGTGTTGAAAAACCACTCTTCGCACCTGTGTTAGTGTTGAAAAACCACTTTTCGCACTTGTGTTGGTGCAGGACACCACTTTTGCACTTGTATTAGTGTGGAAAAAACACTTTTTGCACTTGTGATAGTGTTGAAAAACCACTTTTTGCACTTGTGTAGTGTTGAAAAACCACCTTTTGCACTTGTGTTGGTGCAGGAAACCACTTTTGCACTTGTATTAGTGTGGAAAAACCACTTTTCGCACTTGTGTTAGTGTTGAAAAACCACTTTTCGCACTTGTGTTAGTGTTGAAACACCACTTTTCGCACTTGTGTTTGTGCAGGGAACCACTTTTGCACTTGTATTAGTGTGGAAAAAACACTTTGCACTTGTGATAGTGTTGAAAAACCACTTTTCGCACTTGTGTTAGTGTTGAAAAACCACTTTTCGCACTTGTCTTGGTGCAGGAAACCACTTTTGCACTTGTATTAGTGTGGAAAAACCACTTTTCGCACTTGTGTTAGTGTTGAAAAACCACTTTTCACACTTGTGTTAGTGTTGAGAAACCACTTTTCGCACTTGTGTTGGTGCAGAAAACCACTTTTGCACTTGTATTAGTGTGGAAAAAACACTTTTTGCACTTGTGATAGTGTTGAGAAACCACTTTTCGCACTTGTGTTTGGTGCAGAAAACCACTTTTGCACTTGTATTAGTGTGGAAAAAACACTTTTTGCACTTGTGATAGTGTTGAAAACCACTTTTCACACTTGTGTTAGTGTTGAAAAACCACTTTTCGCACTTGTGTTAGTGTTGAAAAACCACTTTTCGCACTTGGTTGGTGCAGGAAACCACTTTTGCACTTGTATTAGTGTGGAAAAGACACTTTTTGCACTTGTGATAGTGTTGAAAAAACCATTTTTCACACTTGTGTTAGTGTTGAAAAACCACTTTTCGCACTTGTGTTAATGTTGAAAAACCACTTTTTGCACTTGTGTTGGTGCAGGAAACCACTTTTGCACTTGTATTAGTGTGGAAAAACCACTTTTCGCACTTGTGTTAGTGTTGAAAAACCACTTTTCGCACTTGTGTTAGTGTTGAAAAACCACTTTTCGCACTTGTGTTGGTGCAGGAAACCACTTTTGCACTTGCAATAGTGTGGAAAAAACACTTTTTGCACTTGTGATAGTGTTGAAAAACCACTTTTCGCACTTGTGTTAGTGTTGAAAAACCACTTTTCGCACTTGTGTTAGTGTTGAAAAACCACTTTTCGCACTTGTGTTGGTGCAGGAAACCACTTTTGCACTTGTATAAGTGTGGAAAAAACACTTTTTGCACTTGTGATAGTGTTGAAAACCACTTTTCACACTTGTGTTAGTGTTGAAAAACCACTTTTCGCACTTGTGTTAGTGTTGAAAAACCACTTTTCGCACTTGTGTTGGTGCAGGAAACCACTTTTGCACTTGTGTTATTGTGGAAAAAACACTTTTTGCACTTGTGATAGTGTTGATAAACCACTTTTCGCACTTGTGTTAGTGTTGAAAAACCACTTTTCGCACCTGTGTTGGGGAGGAAACCACTTTTTCACTTGTATTAGTGTGGAAAAAACACTTTTTGCACTTGTGATAGTGTTGAAAAACCACTTTTCGCACTTGTGTTAGTGTTGAAAAACCAGTTTTCGCACTTGTGTTGGTGCAGGAAACCACTTTTGCACTTGTATTAGTGTGGAAAAAAACACTTTTTGCACTTGTGATAGTGTTGAAAAACCACTTTTCGCACTTGTGTTAGTGTTGAAAAACCACTTTCGCACTTGTGTTGGTGCAGGAAACCACTTTTGCACTTGTATTAGTGTGGAAAAACCACTTTTCGCACTTGTGTTAGTGTTGAAAAACCACTTTTCGCACTTTTGTTCGTGTTGAAAAACCACTTTTCGCACTTGTGTTGGTGCAGGAAACCACTTTTGCACTTGTATTAGTGTGGAAAAACCACTTTTCGCACTTGTGTTAGTGTTGAAAAATCACTTTTCGCACTTGTGTTGGTGCAGGAAACCACTTTTGCACTTGTATTAGTGTGGAAAAAACACTTTTTGCACTTGTGATAGTGTTGAAAAACCACTTTTCGCACTTGTGTTAGTGTTGAAAAACCACTTTTCGCAGTTGTGTTAGTATTGAAATACCACTTTTGAACTTGTATTAGTGTGGAAAAAACACTTTTCGCACTTGTGTTAGTGTTAAAAAAGCACTTTTCGCACTTGTAGTTAGTGTTGAAAAACCACTTTTCGCACTTGTGTTGGTGCAGGAAACCACTTTTGCACTTGTATTAGTGTGGAAAAACCACTTTTTACACTTGTGTTAGTGTTGAAAAACCACTTTTCGCACTTGTGTTAGTGTTGAAAAACCACTTTTCGCACTTGTGTTGTTGCAGGAAACCACTTTTGCACTTGTGTTAGTGTGGAAAAAACACTGTTTGCACTTGTGATAGTGTTGAAAAACCACTTTTCGCACTTGTGTTAGTGTTGAAAAACCACTTTTCGCACTTGTGTTGGTGCAGGAAACCACTTTTGCACTTGTATTAGTGTGGAAAAAACACTTTTTGCACTTGTGATAGTGTTGAAAAACCACTTTTTGCACTTGTGATAGTGTTGAAAAACCACTTTTCGCACTTGTGTTACTGTTGAAAAACCACTTTCCGCACTTGTGTTGGTGCAGGAAACCACTTTTGCACTTGTATTAGTGTGGAAAAAACACTTTTTGCACTTGTGATAGTGTTGAAAAACCACTTTTTGCACTTGTCTTAGTGATGAAAAACCAGTTTTCGCACTTGTGTTGGTGCAGGAAACCACTTTTGCACTTGTATTAGTGTGGAAAAAACACTTTTCGCACTTGTGTTAGTGTTGAAAAACCACTTTTCGCACTTGTGTTCGTCTTGAAACACCACTTTTCGCATTTGTGTTGGTGCAGGAAACCACTTTTGCACTTGTATTAGTGTGGAAAAAACACTTTTTGCACTTGTGATAGTGTTGAAAAACCACTTTTCGCACTTGTGTTAGTGTTGAAAAACCACTTTTCGCACTTCTGTTGGTGCAGGAAACCACTTTTGCACTTGTATTAGTGTGGAAAAACCACTTTTCTCACTTGTGTTAGTGTTGAAAAACCACTTTTCGCACTTGTGTTAGTGTGGAAAAAACACTTTTTGCACTTGTGTTAGTGTTGAAAAACCACTTTTCGCACTTGTGTTAGTGTTGAAAAACCACTTTTCTCACTTGTGTTAGTGTTGAAAAACCACTTTTTGCACTTGTGATTGTGTTGAAAAACCACTTTTCGCACTTGTGTTAGTGTTGAAAAACCACTTTTCGCACTTGTGTTGGTGCAGGAAACCACTTTTGCAGTTGTATTAGTGTGGAAAAAACACTTTTTGCACTTGTGTTAGTGTTGAAAAACCACTTTTCGCACTTGTGTTAGTGTTGAAAAACCACTTTTCGCACTTGTGTTGGTGCAGGAAACCACTTTTGCACTTGTATTAGTGTGGAAAAACCACTTTTCGCACTTGTGTTAGTGTTGAAAAACCACTTTTCGCACTTGTGTTAGTGTTGAAACACCACTTTTCGCACTTGTGTTTGTGCAGGGAACCACTTTTGCACTTGTATTAGTGTGGAAAAAACACTTTGCACTTGTGATAGTGTTGAAAAACCACTTTTCGCACTTGTGTTAGTGTTGAAAAACCACTTTTTGCACTTGTGATAGTGTGGAAAAACCACTTTTCGCACTTGTGTTGGTGTTGAAAAACCACTTTTCGCACTTGTGTTAATGTTGAAAAACCACTTTTCGCACTTGTGTTGGTGCAGGAAACCACTTTTGCACTTGTATTAGTGTGGAAAAACCACTTTTCGCACTTGTGTTAGTGTTGAAAAACCACTTTTCGCACTTGTGTTAGTGTTGAAAAACCACTTTTCGCACTTGTGTTGGTGCAGGAAACCACTTTTGCACTTGTATTAGTGTGGAAAAAACACTTTTTGCACTTGTGATAGTGTTGAAAAACCACTTTTCGCACTTGTGTTAGTGTTGAAAAACCACCTTTTGCACTTGTGTTAGTGTTGAAAAACCACTTTTCGCACTTGTGTTGGTGCAGGAAACCACTTTTGCACTTGTATTAGTGTGGAAAAACCACTTTTCGCACTTGTGTTAGTGTTGAAAAACCACTTTTCGCACTTGTGTTAGTGTTGAAACACCACTTTTCGCACTTGTGTTTGTGCAGGGAACCACTTTTGCACTTGTATTAGTGTGGAAAAAACACTTTGCACTTGTGATAGTGTTGAAAAACCACTTTTCGCACTTGTGTTAGTGTTGAAAAACCACTTTTCGCAATTGTCTTGGTGCAGGAAACCACTTTTGCACTTGTATTAGTGTGGAAAAACCACTTTTCGCACTTGTGTTAGTGTTGAAAAACCACTTTTCACACTTGTGTTAGTGTTGAGAAACCACTTTTCGCACTTGTGTTGGTGCAGGAAACCACTTTTGCACTTGTATTAGTGTGGAAAAAACACTTTTTGCACTTGTGATAGTGTTGAAAAACCACTTTTCGCACTTGTGTTAGTGTTGAAAAACCACTTTTCGCACTTGTGTTAGTGTTGAAAAACCACTTTTCGCACTTGTGTTGGTGCAGGAAACCACTTTTGCACTTGTATTAGTGAGGAAAAAACACTTTTTGCACTTGTGATAGTGTTGAAAAACCACTTTTCACACTTGTGTTAGTGTTGAAAAACCACTTTTCGCACTTGTGTTAATGTTGAAAAACCACTTTTTGCACTTGTGTTGGTGCAGGAAACCACTTTTGCACTTGTATTAGTGTGGAAAAATCACTTTTTGCACATGTGTTCGTGTTGAAAAACCACTCTTCGCACCTGTGTTAGTGTTGAAAAACCACTTTTCGCACTTGTGTTGGTGCAGGAAACCACTTTTGCACTTGTATTAGTGTGGAAAAAACACTTTTTGCACTTGTGATAGTGTTGAAAAACCACTTTTTGCACTTGTGTTAGTGTTGAAAAACCACCTTTTGCACTTGTGTTGGTGCAGGAAACCACTTTTGCACTTGTATTAGTGTGGAAAAACCACTTTTCGCACTTGTGTTAGTGTTGAAAAACCACTTTTCGCACTTGTGTTAGTGTTGAAACACCACTTTTCGCACTTGTGTTTGTGCAGGGAACCACTTTTGCACTTGTATTAGTGTGGAAAAAACACTTTGCACTTGTGATAGTGTTGAAAAACCACTTTTCGCACTTGTGTTAGTGTTGAAAAACCACTTTTCGCACTTGTCTTGGTGCAGGAAACCACTTTTGCACTTGTATTAGTGTGGAAAAACCACTTTTCGCACTTGTGTTAGTGTTGAAAAACCACTTTTCACACTTGTGTTAGTGTTGAGAAACCACTTTTCGCACTTGTGTTGGTGCAGAAAACCACTTTTGCACTTGTATTAGTGTGGAAAAAACACTTTTTGCACTTGTGATAGTGTTGAGAAACCACTTTTCGCACTTGTGTTGGTGCAGAAAACCACTTTTGCACTTGTATTAGTGTGGAAAAAACACTTTTTGCACTTGTGATAGTGTTGAAAAACCACTTTTCACACTTGTGTTAGTGTTGAAAAACCACTTTTCGCACTTGTGTTAGTGTTGAAAAACCACTTTTCGCACTTGTGTTGGTGCAGGAAACCACTTTTGCACTTGTATTAGTGTGGAAAAGACACTTTTTGCACTTGTGATAGTGTTGAAAAACCATTTTTCACACTTGTGTTAGTGTTGAAAAACCACTTTTCGCACTTGTGTTAATGTTGAAAAACCACTTTTTGCACTTGTGTTGGTGCAGGAAACCACTTTTGCACTTGTATTAGTGTGGAAAAACCACTTTTCGCACTTGTGTTAGTGTTGAAAAACCACTTTTCGCACTTGTGTTAGTGTTGAAAAACCACTTTTCGCACTTGTGTTGGTGCAGGAAACCACTTTTGCACTTGCAATAGTGTGGAAAAAACACTTTTTGCACTTGTGATAGTGTTGAAAAACCACTTTTCGCACTTGTGTTAGTGTTGAAAAACCACTTTTCGCACTTGTGTTAGTGTTGAAAAACCACTTTTCGCACTTGTGTTGGTGCAGGAAACCACTTTTGCACTTGTATAAGTGTGGAAAAAACACTTTTTGCACTTGTGATAGTGTTGAAAACCACTTTTCACACTTGTGTTAGTGTTGAAAAACCACTTTTCGCACTTGTGTTAGTGTTGAAAAACCACTTTTCGCACTTGTGTTGGTGCAGGAAACCACTTTTGCACTTGTGTTATTGTGGAAAAAACACTTTTTGCACTTGTGATAGTGTTGATAAACCACTTTTCGCACTTGTGTTAGTGTTGAAAAACCACTTTTCGCACCTGTGTTGGGGAGGAAACCACTTTTTCACTTGTATTAGTGTGGAAAAAACACTTTTTGCACTTGTGATAGTGTTGAAAAACCACTTTTCGCACTTGTGTTAGTGTTGAAAAACCAGTTTTCGCACTTGTGTTGGTGCAGGAAACCACTTTTGCACTTGTATTAGTGTGGAAAAAAACACTTTTTGCACTTGTGATAGTGTTGAAAAACCACTTTTCGCACTTGTGTTAGTGTTGAAAAACCACTTTCGCACTTGTGTTGGTGCAGGAAACCACTTTTGCACTTGTATTAGTGTGGAAAAACCACTTTTCGCACTTGTGTTAGTGTTGAAAAACCACTTTTCGCACTTTTGTTCGTGTTGAAAAACCACTTTTCGCACTTGTGTTGGTGCAGGAAACCACTTTTGCACTTGTATTAGTGTGGAAAAACCACTTTTCGCACTTGTGTTAGTGTTGAAAAATCACTTTTCGCACTTGTGTTGGTGCAGGAAACCACTTTTGCACTTGTATTAGTGTGGAAAAAACACTTTTTGCACTTGTGATAGTGTTGAAAAACCACTTTTCGCACTTGTGTTAGTGTTGAAAAACCACTTTTCGCAGTTGTGTTAGTATTGAAATACCACTTTTGAACTTGTATTAGTGTGGAAAAAACACTTTTCGCACTTGTGTTAGTGTTAAAAAAGCACTTTTCGCACTTGTAGTTAGTGTTGAAAAACCACTTTTCGCACTTGTGTTGGTGCAGGAAACCACTTTTGCACTTGTATTAGTGTGGAAAAACCACTTTTTACACTTGTGTTAGTGTTGAAAAACCACTTTTCGCACTTGTGTTAGTGTTGAAAAACCACTTTTCGCACTTGTGTTGTTGCAGGAAACCACTTTTGCACTTGTGTTAGTGTGGAAAAAACACTGTTTGCACTTGTGATAGTGTTGAAAAACCACTTTTCGCACTTGTGTTAGTGTTGAAAAACCACTTTTCGCACTTGTGTTGGTGCAGGAAACCACTTTTGCACTTGTATTAGTGTGGAAAAAACACTTTTTGCACTTGTGATAGTGTTGAAAAACCACTTTTTGCACTTGTGATAGTGTTGAAAAACCACTTTTCGCACTTGTGTTACTGTTGAAAAACCACTTTCCGCACTTGTGTTGGTGCAGGAAACCACTTTTGCACTTGTATTAGTGTGGAAAAAACACTTTTTGCACTTGTGATAGTGTTGAAAAACCACTTTTTGCACTTGTCTTAGTGATGAAAAACCAGTTTTCGCACTTGTGTTGGTGCAGGAAACCACTTTTGCACTTGTATTAGTGTGGAAAAAACACTTTTCGCACTTGTGTTAGTGTTGAAAAACCACTTTTCGCACTTGTGTTCGTCTTGAAACACCACTTTTCGCATTTGTGTTGGTGCAGGAAACCACTTTTGCACTTGTATTAGTGTGGAAAAAACACTTTTTGCACTTGTGATAGTGTTGAAAAACCACTTTTCGCACTTGTGTTAGTGTTGAAAAACCACTTTTCGCACTTCTGTTGGTGCAGGAAACCACTTTTGCACTTGTATTAGTGTGGAAAAACCACTTTTCTCACTTGTGTTAGTGTTGAAAAACCACTTTTCGCACTTGTGTTAGTGTGGAAAAAACACTTTTTGCACTTGTGTTAGTGTTGAAAAACCACTTTTCGCACTTGTGTTAGTGTTGAAAAACCACTTTTCTCACTTGTGTTAGTGTTGAAAAACCACTTTTTGCACTTGTGATTGTGTTGAAAAACCACTTTTCGCACTTGTGTTAGTGTTGAAAAACCACTTTTCGCACTTGTGTTGGTGCAGGAAACCACTTTTGCAGTTGTATTAGTGTGGAAAAAACACTTTTTGCACTTGTGTTAGTGTTGAAAAACCACTTTTCGCACTTGTGTTAGTGTTGAAAAACCACTTTTCGCACTTGTGTTGGTGCAGGAAACCACTTTTGCACTTGTATTAGTGTGGAAAAACCACTTTTCGCACTTGTGTTAGTGTTGAAAAACCACTTTTCGCACTTGTGTTAGTGTTGAAACACCACTTTTCGCACTTGTGTTTGTGCAGGGAACCACTTTTGCACTTGTATTAGTGTGGAAAAAACACTTTGCACTTGTGATAGTGTTGAAAAACCACTTTTCGCACTTGTGTTAGTGTTGAAAAACCACTTTTTGCACTTGTGATAGTGTGGAAAAACCACTTTTCGCACTTGTGTTGGTGTTGAAAAACCACTTTTCGCACTTGTGTTAATGTTGAAAAACCACTTTTCGCACTTGTGTTGGTGCAGGAAACCACTTTTGCACTTGTATTAGTGTGGAAAAACCACTTTTCGCACTTGTGTTAGTGTTGAAAAACCACTTTTCGCACTTGTGTTAGTGTTGAAAAACCACTTTTCGCACTTGTGTTGGTGCAGGAAACCACTTTTGCACTTGTATTAGTGTGGAAAAAACACTTTTTGCACTTGTGATAGTGTTGAAAAACCACTTTTCGCACTTGTGTTAGTGTTGAAAAACCACCTTTTGCACTTGTGTTAGTGTTGAAAAACCACTTTTCGCACTTGTGTTGGTGCAGGAAACCACTTTTGCACTTGTATTAGTGTGGAAAAACCACTTTTCGCACTTGTGTTAGTGTTGAAAAACCACTTTTCGCACTTGTGTTAGTGTTGAAACACCACTTTTCGCACTTGTGTTTGTGCAGGGAACCACTTTTGCACTTGTATTAGTGTGGAAAAAACACTTTGCACTTGTGATAGTGTTGAAAAACCACTTTTCGCACTTGTGTTAGTGTTGAAAAACCACTTTTCGCACTTGTCTTGGTGCAGGAAACCACTTTTGCACTTGTATTAGTGTGGAAAAACCACTTTTCGCACTTGTGTTAGTGTTGAAAAACCACTTTTCACACTTGTGTTAGTGTTGAGAAACCACTTTTCGCACTTGTGTTGGTGCAGGAAACCACTTTTGCACTTGTATTAGTGTGGAAAAAACACTTTTTGCACTTGTGATAGTGTTGAAAAACCACTTTTCGCACTTGTGTTAGTGTTGAAAAACCACTTTTCGCACTTGTGTTAGTGTTGAAAAACCACTTTTCGCACTTGTGTTGGTGCAGGAAACCACTTTTGCACTTGTATTAGTGAGGAAAAAACACTTTTTGCACTTGTGATAGTGTTGAAAAACCACTTTTCACACTTGTGTTAGTGTTGAAAAACCACTTTTCGCACTTGTGTTAATGTTGAAAAACCACTTTTTGCACTTGTGTTGGTGCAGGAAACCACTTTTGCACTTGTATTAGTGTGGAAAAATCACTTTTTGCACATGTGTTCGTGTTGAAAAACCACTTTTCACACTTGTGTTAGTGTTGAAAAACCACTTTTCGCACTTGTGTTGGTGCAGGAAACCACTTTTGCACTTGTATTAGTGTGGAAAAAACACTTTTTGCACTTGTGATATTGTTGAAAAACCACTTTTCGCACTTGTGTTAGTGTTGAAAAACCACTTTTCGCACTTGTGTTAGTGTTGAAAAACCACTTTTCGCACTTGTGTTGGTGCAGGAAACCACTTTTGCACTTGTATTAGTGTGGAAAAAACACTTTTCGCACTTGTGTTAGTGTTGAAAAACCACTTTTCGCACTTGTGTTAGTGTTGAAAAACCACTTTTCGCACTTGTGTTGGTGCAGGAAACCACTTTTGCACTTGCAATAGTGTGGAAAAAACACTTTTTGCACTTGTGATAGTGTTGAAAAAACACTTTTCGCACTTGTGTTAGTGTTGAAAAACCACTTTTCGCACTTGTGTTAGTGTTGAAAAACCACTTTTCGCACTTGTGTTGGTGCAGGAAACCACTTTTGCACTTGTATAAGTGTGGAAAAAACACTTTTTGCACTTGTGATAGTGTTGAAAAACCACTTTTCACACTTGTGTTAGTGTTGAAAAACCACTTTTCGCACTTGTGTTAATGTTGAAAAACCACTTTTTGCACTTGTGTTGGTGCAGGAAACCACTTTTGCACTTGTATTAGTGTGGAAAAATCACTTTTCGCACATGTGTTCGTGTTGAAAAACCACTTTTCACACTTGTGTTAGTGTTGAAAAACCACTTTTCGCACTTGTGTTGGTGCAGGAAACCACTTTTGCACTTGTATTAGTGTGGAAAAAACACTTTTTGCACTTGTGATATTGTTGAAAAACCACTTTTCGCACTTGTGTTAGTGTTGAAAAACCACTTTTCGCACTTGTGTTAGTGTTGAAAAACCACTTTTCGCACTTGTGTTGGTGCAGGAAACCACTTTTGCACTTGTATTAGTGTGGAAAAACCACTTTTCGCACTTGTGTTAGTGTTGAAAAACCACTTTTCGCACTTGTGTTAGTGTTGAAAAACCACTTTTCGCACTTGTGTTGGTGCAGGAAACCACTTTTGCACTTGCAATAGTGTGGAAAAAACACTTTTTGCACTTGTGATAGTGTTGAAAAAACACTTTTCGCACTTGTGTTAGTGTTGAAAAACCACTTTTCGCACTTGTGTTAGTGTTGAAAAACCACTTTTCGCACTTGTGTTGGTGCAGGAAACCACTTTTGCACTTGTATAAGTGTGGAAAAAACACTTTTTGCACTTGTGATAGTGTTGAAAACCACTTTTCGCACTTGTGTTAGTGTTGAAAAACCACTTTTCGCACTTGTGTTAGTGTTGAAAAACCACTTTTCGCACTTGTGTTGGTGCAGGAAACCACTTTTGCACTTGTATTAGTGTGGAAAAACCACTTTTCGCACTTGTGTTAGTGTTGAAAAACGACTTTTCGCACTTGTGTTCGTCTTGAAAAACCACTTTTCGCACTTGTGTTGGTGCAGGAAACCACTTTTGCACTTGTATTAGTGTGGAAAAACCACTTTTCGCACTTGTGTTAGTGTTGAAAAACCACTTTTCGCACTTGTGTTAGTGTTGAAAAACCACTTTTCGCACTTGTGTTGGTGCAGGAAACCACTTTTGCACTTGCAATAGTGTGGAAAAAACACTTTTTGCACTTGTGATAGTGTTGAAAAACCACTTTTCGCACTTGTGTTAGTGTTGAAAAACCACTTTTCGCACTTGTGTTAGTGTTGAAAAACCACTTTTCGCACTTGTGTTGGTGCAGGAAACCACTTTTGCACTTGTATTAGTGTGGAAAAAACACTTTTTGCACTTGTGATAGTGTTGAAAAACCACTTTTCGCACTTGTGTTAGTGTTGAAAAACCACTTTTCGCACTTGTGTTAGTGTTGAAAAACCACTTTTCGCACTTGTGTTGGTGCAGGAAACCACTTTTGCACTTGTATTAGTGAGGAAAAAACACTTTTTGCACTTGTGATAGTGTTGAAAAACCACTTTTCACACTTGTGTTAGTGTTGAAAAACCACTTTTCGCACTTGTGTTAATGTTGAAAAACCACTTTTTGCACTTGTGTTGGTGCAGGAAACCACTTTTGCACTTGTATTAGTGTGGAAAAATCACTTTTCGCACATGTGTTCGTGTTGAAAAACCACTTTTCACACTTGTGTTAGTGTTGAAAAACCACTTTTCGCACTTGTGTTGGTGCAGGAAACCACTTTTGCACTTGTATTAGTGTGGAAAAAACACTTTTTGCACTTGTGATATTGTTGAAAAACCACTTTTCGCACTTGTGTTAGTGTTGAAAAACCACTTTTCGCACTTGTGTTAGTGTTGAAAAACCACTTTTCGCACTTGTGTTGGTGCAGGAAACCACTTTTGCACTTGTATTAGTGTGGAAAAACCACTTTTCGCACTTGTGTTAGTGTTGAAAAACCACTTTTCGCACTTGTGTTAGTGTTGAAAAACCACTTTTCGCACTTGTGTTGGTGCAGGAAACCACTTTTGCACTTGCAATAGTGTGGAAAAAACACTTTTTGCACTTGTGATAGTGTTGAAAAAACACTTTTCGCACTTGTGTTAGTGTTGAAAAACCACTTTTCGCACTTGTGTTAGTGTTGAAAAACCACTTTTCGCACTTGTGTTGGTGCAGGAAACCACTTTTGCACTTGTATAAGTGTGGAAAAAACACTTTTTGCACTTGTGATAGTGTTGAAAACCACTTTTCGCACTTGTGTTAGTGTTGAAAAACCACTTTTCGCACTTGTGTTAGTGTTGAAAAACCACTTTTCGCACTTGTGTTGGTGCAGGAAACCACTTTTGCACTTGTATTAGTGTGGAAAAACCACTTTTCGCACTTGTGTTAGTGTTGAAAAACGACTTTTCGCACTTGTGTTCGTCTTGAAAAACCACTTTTCGCACTTGTGTTGGTGCAGGAAACCACTTTTGCACTTGCATTAGTGTGGAAAACCACTTTTCGCACTTGTGTTAGTGTTGAAAAACCACTTTTCGCACTTGTGTTAGTGTTGAAAAACCACTTTTCGCACTTGTGTTGGTGCAGGAAACCACTTTTGCACTTGCAATAGTGTGGAAAAAACACTTTTTGCACTTGTGATAGTGTTGAAAAACCACTTTTCGCACTTGTGTTAGTGTTGAAAAACCACTTTTCGCACTTGTGTTAGTGTTGAAAAACCACTTTTCGCACTTGTGTTGGTGCAGGAAACCACTTTTGCACTTGTATAAGTGTGGAAAAAACACTTTTTGCACTTGTGATAGTGTTGAAAACCACTTTTCACACTTGTGTTAGTGTTGAAAAACCACTTTTCGCACTTGTGTTAGTGTTGAAAAACCACTTTTCGCACTTGTGTTGGTGCAGGAAACCACTTTTGCACTTGTGTTATTGTGGAAAAAACACTTTTTGCACTTTGTGATAGTGTTGAAAAACCACTTTTCGCACTTGTGTTAGTGTTGAAAAACCACTTTTCGCACTTGTGTTAGTGTTGAAAAACCACTTTTCGCACCTGTGTTGGGGAGGAAACCACTTTTTCACTTGTATTAGTGTGGAAAAACACTTTTTGCACTTGTGATAGTGTTGAAAAACCACTTTTCGCACTTGTGTTAGTGTTGAAAAACCAGTTTTCGCACTTGTGTTGGTGCAGGAAACCACTTTTGCACTTGTATTAGTGTGGAAACAACACTTTTTGCACTTGTGATAGTGTTGAAAAACCACTTTTCGCACTTGTGTTAGTGTTGAAAAACCACTTTCGCACTTGTGTTGGTGCAGGAAACCACTTTTGCACTTGTATTAGTGTGGAAAAACCACTTTTCGCACTTGTGTTAGTGTTGAAAAACCACTTTTCGCACTTTTGTTCGTGTTGAAAAACCACTTTTCGCACTTGTGTTGGTGCAGGAAACCACTTTTGCACTTGTATTAGTGTGGAAAAACCACTTTTCGCACTTGTGTTAGTGTTGAAAAATCACTTTTCGCACTTGTGTTGGTGCAGGAAACCACTTTTGCACTTGTATTAGTGTGGAAAAAACACTTTTTGCACTTGTGATAGTGTTGAAAAACCACTTTTCGCACTTGTGTTAGTGTTGAAAAACCACTTTTCGCACTTGTGTTAGTATTGAAATACCACTTTTGAACTTGTATTAGTGTGGAAAAAACACTTTTCGCACTTGTGTTAGTGTTAAAAAAGCACTTTTCGCACTTGTGTTAGTGTTGAAAAACCACTTTTCGCACTTGTGTTGGTGCAGGAAACCACTTTTGCACTTGTATTAGTGTGGAAAAACCACTTTTTACACTTGTGTTAGTGTTGAAAAACCACTTTTCGCACTTGTGTTAGTGTTGAAAAACCACTTTTCGCACTTGTGTTGTTGCAGGAAACCACTTTTGCACTTGTGTTAGTGTGGAAAAAACACTGTTTGCACTTGTGATAGTGTTGAAAAACCACTTTTCGCACTTGTGTTAGTGTTGAAAAACCACTTTTCGCACTTGTGTTGGTGCAGGAAACCACTTTTGCACTTGTATTAGTGTGGAAAAAACACTTTTTGCACTTGTGATAGTGTTGAAAAACCACTTTTTGCACTTGTGATAGTGTTGAAAAACCACTTTTCGCACTTGTGTTACTGTTGAAAAACCACTTTCCGCACTTGTGTTGGTGCAGGAAACCACTTTTGCACTTGTATTAGTGTGGAAAAAACACTTTTTGCACTTGTGATAGTGTTGAAAAACCACTTTTTGCACTTGTCTTAGTGATGAAAAACCAGTTTTCGCACTTGTGTTGGTGCAGGAAACCACTTTTGCACTTGTATTAGTGTGGAAAAAACACTTTTCGCACTTGTGTTAGTGTTGAAAAACCACTTTTCGCACTTGTGTTCGTCTTGAAACACCACTTTTCGCATTTGTGTTGGTGCAGGAAACCACTTTTGCACTTGTATTAGTGTGGAAAAAACACTTTTTGCACTTGTGATAGTGTTGAAAAACCACTTTTCGCACTTGTGTTAGTGTTGAAAAACCACTTTTCGCACTTGTGTTGGTGCAGGAAACCACTTTTGCACTTGTATTAGTGTGGAAAAACCACTTTTCTCACTTGTGTTAGTGTTGAAAAACCACTTTTCGCACTTGTGTTAGTGTGGAAAAAACACTTTTTGCACTTGTGTTAGTGTTGAAAAACCACTTTTCGCACTTGTGTTAGCGTTGAAAAACCACTTTTCTCACTTGTGTTAGTGTTGAAAAACCACTTTTTGCACTTGTGATTGTGTTGAAAAACCACTTTTCGCACTTGTGTTGGTGTTGAAAAACCACTTTTCGCACTTGTGTTGGTGCAGGAAACCACTTTTGCACTTGTATAAGTGTGGAAAAAACACTTTTTGCACTTGTGATAGTGTTGAAAACCACTTTTCGCACTTGTGTTAGTGTTGAAAAACCACTTTTCGCACTTGTGTTAGTGTTGAAAAACCACTTTTCGCACTTGTGTTGGTGCAGGAAACCACTTTTGCACTTGTATTAGTGTGGAAAAACCACTTTTCGCACTTGTGTTAGTGTTGAAAAACGACTTTTCGCACTTGTGTTCGTCTTGAAAAACCACTTTTCGCACTTGTGTTGGTGCAGGAAACCACTTTTGCACTTGTATTAGTGTGGAAAAACCACTTTTCGCACTTGTGTTAGTGTTGAAAAACCACTTTTCGCACTTGTGTTAGTGTGGAAAAAACACTTTTTGCACTTGTGTTAGTGTTGAAAAACCACTTTTCGCACTTGTGTTAGCGTTGAAAAACCACTTTTCTCACTTGTGTTAGTGTTGAAAAACCACTTTTTGCACTTGTGATTGTGTTGAAAAACCACTTTTCGCACTTGTGTTGGTGTTGAAAAACCACTTTTCGCACTTGTGTTGGTGCAGGAAACCACTTTTGCACTTGTATAAGTGTGGAAAAAACACTTTTTGCACTTGTGATAGTGTTGAAAACCACTTTTCGCACTTGTGTTAGTGTTGAAAAACCACTTTTCGCACTTGTGTTAGTGTTGAAAAACCACTTTTCGCACTTGTGTTGGTGCAGGAAACCACTTTTGCACTTGTATTAGTGTGGAAAAACCACTTTTCGCACTTGTGTTAGTGTTGAAAAACGACTTTTCGCACTTGTGTTCGTCTTGAAAAACCACTTTTCGCACTTGTGTTGGTGCAGGAAACCACTTTTGCACTTGTATTAGTGTGGAAAAACCACTTTTCGCACTTGTGTTAGTGTTGAAAAACCACTTTTCGCACTTGTGTTAGTGTTTAAAAACCACTTTTCGCACTTGTGTTGGTGCAGGAAACCACTTTTGCACTTGCAATAGTGTGGAAAAAACACTTTTTGCACTTGTGATAGTGTTGAAAAACCACTTTTCGCACTTGTGTTAGTGTTGAAAAACCACTTTTCGCACTTGTGTTAGTGTTGAAAAACCACTTTTCGCACTTGCGTTGGTGCAGGAAACCACTTTTGCACTTGTATTAGTGTGGAAAAACACTTTTTGCACTTGTGATAGTGTTGAAAAACCACTTTTCGCACTTGTGTTAGTGTTGAAAAACCACTTTTCGCACTTGTGTTAGTGTTGAAAAACCACTTTTCGCACTTGTGTTGGTGCAGGAAACCACTTTTGCACTTGTATTAGTGAGGAAAAAACACTTTTTGCACTTGTGATAGTGTTGAAAAACCACTTTTCACACTTGTGTTAGTGTTGAAAAACCACTTTTCGCACTTGTGTTAATGTTGAAAAACCACTTTTTGCACTTGTGTTGGTGCAGGAAACCACTTTCGCACTTGTATTAGTGTGGAAAAATCACTTTTCGCACATGTGTTCGTGTTGAAAAACCACTTTTCACACTTGTGTTAGTGTTGAAAAACCACTTTTCGCACTTGTGTTGGTGCAGGAAACCACTTTTGCACTTGTATTAGTGTGAAAAAAACACTTTTTGCACTTGTGATATTGTTGAAAAACCACTTTTCGCACTTGTGTTAGTGTTGAAAAACCACTTTTCGCACTTGTGTTAGTGTTGAAAAACCACTTTTCGCACTTGTGTTGGTGCAGGAAACCACTTTTGCACTTGTATTAGTGTGGAAAAACCACTTTTCGCACTTGTGTTAGTGTTGAAAAACCACTTTTCGCACTTGTGTTAGTGTTGAAAAACCACTTTTCGCACTTGTGTTGGTGCAGGAAACCACTTTTGCACTTGCAATAGTGTGGAAAAAACACTTTTTGCACTTGTGATAGTGTTGAAAAAACACTTTTCGCACTTGTGTTAGTGTTGAAAAACCACTTTTCGCACTTGTGTTAGTGTTGAAAAACCACTTTTCGCACTTGTGTTGGTGCAGGAAACCACTTTTGCACTTGTATAAGTGTGGAAAAAACACTTTTTGCACTTGTGATAGTGTTGAAAACCACTTTTCGCACTTGTGTTAGTGTTGAAAAACCACTTTTCGCACTTGTGTTAGTGTTGAAAAACCACTTTTCGCACTTGTGTTGGTGCAGGAAACCACTTTTGCACTTGTATTAGTGTGGAAAAACCACTTTTCGCACTTGTGTTAGTGTTGAAAAACGACTTTTCGCACTTGTGTTCGTCTTGAAAAACCACTTTTCGCACTTGTGTTGGTGCAGGAAACCACTTTTGCACTTGTATTAGTGTGGAAAAACCACTTTTCGCACTTGTGTTAGTGTTGAAAAACCACTTTTCGCACTTGTGTTAGTGTTGAAAAACCACTTTTCGCACTTGTGTTGGTGCAGGAAACCACTTTTGCACTTGCAATAGTGTGGAAAAAACACTTTTTGCACTTGTGATAGTGTTGAAAAACCACTTTTCGCACTTGTGTTAGTGTTGAAAAACCACTTTTCGCACTTGTGTTAGTGTTGAAAAAACACTTTTCGCACTTGTGTTGGTGCAGGAAACCACTTTTGCACTTGTATAAGTGTGGAAAAAACACTTTTTGCACTTGTGATAGTGTTGAAAACCACTTTTCACACTTGTGTTTGTGTTGAAAAACCACTTTTCGCACTTGTGTTAGTGTTGAAAAACCACTTTTCGCACTTGTGTTGGTGCAGGAAACCACTTTTGCACTTGTGTTATTGTGGAAAAAACACTTTTTGCACTTGTGATAGTGTTGAAAAACCACTTTTCGCACTTGTGTTAGTGTTGAAAAACCACTTTTCGCACTTGTGTTAGTGTTGAAAAACCACTTTTCGCACCTGTGTTGGGGAGGAAACCACTTTTTCACTTGTATTAGTGTGGAAAAAACACTTTTTGCACTTGTGATAGTGTTGAAAAACCACTTTTCGCACTTGTGTTAGTGTTGAAAAACCAGTTTTCGCACTTGTGTTGGTGCAGGAAACCACTTTTGCACTTGTATTAGTGTGGAAACAACACTTTTTGCACTTGTGATAGTGTTGAAAAACCACTTTTCGCACTTGTGTTAGTGTTGAAAAACCACTTTCGCACTTGTGTTGGTGCAGGAAACCACTTTTGCACTTGTATTAGTGTGGAAAAACCACTTTTCGCACTTGTGTTAGTGTTGAAAAACCACTTTTCGCACTTTTGTTCGTGTTGAAAAACCACTTTTCGCACTTGTGTTGGTGCAGGAAACCACTTTTGCACTTGTATTAGTGTGGAAAAACCACTTTTCGCACTTGTGTTAGTGTTGAAAAATCACTTTTCGCACTTGTGTTGGTGCAGGAAACCACTTTTGCACTTGTATTAGTGTGGAAAAAACACTTTTTGCACTTGTGATAGTGTTGAAAAACCACTTTTCGCACTTGTGTTAGTGTTGAAAAACCACTTTTCGCACTTGTGTTAGTATTGAAATACCACTTTTGAACTTGTATTAGTGTGGAAAAAACACTTTTCGCACTTGTGTTAGTGTTAAAAAAGCACTTTTCGCACTTGTGTTAGTGTTGAAAAACCACTTTTCGCACTTGTGTTGGTGCAGGAAACCACTTTTGCACTTGTATTAGTGTGGAAAAACCACTTTTTACACTTGTGTTAGTGTTGAAAAACCACTTTTCGCACTTGTGTTAGTGTTGAAAAACCACTTTTCGCACTTGTGTTGTTGCAGGAAACCACTTTTGCACTTGTGTTAGTGTGGAAAAAACACTGTTTGCACTTGTGATAGTGTTGAAAAACCACTTTTCGCACTTGTGTTAGTGTTGAAAAACCACTTTTCGCACTTGTGTTGGTGCAGGAAACTACTTTTGCACTTGTATTAGTGTGGAAAAAACACTTTTTGCACTTGTGATAGTGTTGAAAAACCACTTTTTGCACTTGTGATAGTGTTGAAAAACCACTTTTCGCACTTGTGTTACTGTTGAAAAACCACTTTCCGCACTTGTGTTGGTGCAGGAAACCACTTTTGCACTTGTATTAGTGTGGAAAAAACACTTTTTGCACTTGTGATAGTGTTGAAAAACCACTTTTTGCACTTGTCTTAGTGATGAAAAACCAGTTTTCGCACTTGTGTTGGTGCAGGAAACCACTTTTGCACTTGTATTAGTGTGGAAAAAACACTTTTCGCACTTGTGTTAGTGTTGAAAAACCACTTTTCGCACTTGTGTTCATCTTGAAACACCACTTTTCGCATTTGTGTTGGTGCAGGAAACCACTTTTGCACTTGTATTAGTGTGGAAAAAACACTTTTTGCACTTGTGATAGTGTTGAAAAACCACTTTTCGCACTTGTGTTAGTGTTGAAAAACCACTTTTCGCACTTGTGTTAGTGCAGGAAACCACTTTTGCACTTGTATTAGTGTGGAAAAACCACTTTTCTCACTTGTGTTAGTGTTGAAAAACCACTTTTCGCACTTGTGTTAGTGTGGAAAAAACACTTTTTGCACTTGTGTTAGTGTTGAAAAACCACTTTTCGCACTTGTGTTAGTGTTGAAAAACCACTTTTCTCACTTGTGTTAGTGTTGAAAAACCACTTTTTGCACTTGTGATTGTGTTGAAAAACCACTTTTCGCACTTGTGTTGGTGTTGAAAAACCACTTTTCGCACTTGTGTTGGTGCAGGAAACCACTTTTGCAGTTGTATTAGTGTGGAAAAAACACTTTTTGCACTTGTGTTAGTGTTGAAAAACCACTTTTCGCACTTGTGTTAGTGTTGAAAAACCACTTTTCGCACTTGTGTTGGTGCAGGAAACCACTTTTGCACTTGTATTAGTGTGGAAAAACCACTTTTCGCACTTGTGTTAGTGTTGAAAAACCACTTTTCGCACTTGTGTTAGTGTTGAAACACCACTTTTCGCACTTGTGTTTGTGCAGGGAACCACTTTTGCACTTGTATTAGTGTGGAAAAAACACTTTGCACTTGTGATAGTGTTGAAAAACCACTTTTCGCACTTGTGTTAGTGTTGAAAAACCACTTTTTGCACTTGTGATAGTGTGGAAAAACCACTTTTCGCACTTGTGTTGGTGTTGAAAAACCACTTTTTGCACTTGTGTTAATGTTGAAAAACCACTTTTCGCACTTGTGTTGGTGCAGGAAACCACTTTTGCACTTGTATTAGTGTGGAAAAACCACTTTTCGCACTTGTGTTAGTGTTGAAAAACCACTTTTCGCACTTGTGTTAGTGTTGAAAAACCACTTTTCGCACTTGTGTTGGTGCAGGAAACCACTTTTGCACTTGTATTAGTGTGGAAAAAACACTTTTTGCACTTGTGATAGTGTTGAAAAACCACTTTCGCACTTGTGTTAGTGTTGAAAAACCACCTTTTGCACTTGTGTTAGTGTTGAAAAACCACTTTTCGCACTTGTGTTGGTGCAGGAAACCACTTTTGCACTTGTATTAGTGTGGAAAAACCACTTTTCGCACTTGTGTTAGTGTTGAAAAACCACTTTCGCACTTGTGTTGGTGCAGGAAACCACTTTTGCACTTGTATTAGTGTGGAAAAACCACTTTTCGCACATGTGTTAGTGTTGAAAAACCACTTTTCGCACTTTTGTTCGTGTTGAAAAACCACTTTTCGCACTTGTGTTGGTGCAGGAAACCACTTTTGCACTTGTATTAGTGTGGAAAAACCACTTTTCGCACTTGTGTTAGTGTTGAAAAATCACTTTTCGCACTTGTGTTGGTGCAGGAAACCACTTTTGCACTTGTATTAGTGTGGAAAAAACACTTTTTGCACTTGTGATAGTGTTGAAAAACCACTTTTCGCACTTGTGTTAGTGTTGAAAAACCACTTTTCGCACTTGTGTTAGTATTGAAATACCACTTTTGAACTTGTATTAGTGTGGAAAAAACACTTTTCGCACTTGTGTTAGTGTTAAAAAAGCACTTTTCGCACTTGTGTTAGTGTTGAAAAACCACTTTTCGCACTTGTGTTGGTGCAGGAAACCACTTTTGCACTTGTATTAGTGTGGAAAAACCACTTTTTACACTTGTGTTAGTGTTGAAAAACCACTTTTCGCACTTGTGTTAGTGTTGAAAAACCACTTTTCGCACTTGTGTTGTTGCAGGAAACCACTTTTGCACTTGTGTTAGTGTGGAAAAAACACTGTTTGCACTTGTGATAGTGTTGAAAAACCACTTTTCGCACTTGTGTTAGTGTTGAAAAACCACTTTTCGCACTTGTGTTGGTGCAGGAAACCACTTTTGCACTTGTATTAGTGTGGAAAAAACACTTTTTGCACTTGTGATAGTGTTGAAAAACCACTTTTTGCACTTGTGATAGTGTTGAAAAACCACTTTTCGCACTTGTGTTACTGTTGAAAAACCACTTTCCGCACTTGTGTTGGTGCAGGAAACCACTTTTGCACTTGTATTAGTGTGGAAAAAACACTTTTTGCACTTGTGATAGTGTTGAAAAACCACTTTTTGCACTTGTCTTAGTGATGAAAAACCAGTTTTCGCACTTGTGTTGGTGCAGGAAACCACTTTTGCACTTGTATTAGTGTGGAAAAAACACTTTTCGCACTTGTGTTAGTGTTGAAAAACCACTTTTCGCACTTGTGTTCATCTTGAAACACCACTTTTCGCATTTGTGTTGGTGCAGGAAACCACTTTTGCACTTGTATTAGTGTGGAAAAAACACTTTTTGCACTTGTGATAGTGTTGAAAAACCACTTTTCGCACTTGTGTTAGTGTTGAAAAACCACTTTTCGCACTTGTGTTGGTGCAGGAAACCACTTTTGCACTTGTATTAGTGTGGAAAAACCACTTTTCTCACTTGTGTTAGTGTTGAAAAACCACTTTTCGCACTTGTGTTAGTGTGGAAAAAACACTTTTTGCACTTGTGTTAGTGTTGAAAAACCACTTTTCGCACTTGTGTTAGTGTTGAAAAACCACTTTTCTCACTTGTGTTAGTGTTGAAAAACCACTTTTTGCACTTGTGATTGTGTTGAAAAACCACTTTTCGCACTTGTGTTGGTGTTGAAAAACCACTTTTCGCACTTGTGTTGGTGCAGGAAACCACTTTTGCAGTTGTATTAGTGTGGAAAAAACACTTTTTGCACTTGTGTTAGTGTTGAAAAACCACTTTTCGCACTTGTGTTAGTGTTGAAAAACCACTTTTCGCACTTGTGTTGGTGCAGGAAACCACTTTTGCACTTGTATTAGTGTGGAAAAACCACTTTTCGCACTTGTGTTAGTGTTGAAAAACCACTTTTCGCACTTGTGTTAGTGTTGAAACACCACTTTTCGCACTTGTGTTTGTGCAGGGAACCACTTTTGCACTTGTATTAGTGTGGAAAAAACACTTTGCACTTGTGATAGTGTTGAAAAACCACTTTTCGCACTTGTGTTAGTGTTGAAAAACCACTTTTTGCACTTGTGATAGTGTGGAAAAACCACTTTTCGCACTTGTGTTGGTGTTGAAAAACCACTTTTTGCACTTGTGTTAATGTTGAAAAACCACTTTTCGCACTTGTGTTGGTGCAGGAAACCACTTTTGCACTTGTATTAGTGTGGAAAAACCACTTTTCGCACTTGTGTTAGTGTTGAAAAACCACTTTTCGCACTTGTGTTAGTGTTGAAAAACCACTTTTCGCACTTGTGTTGGTGCAGGAAACCACTTTTGCACTTGTATTAGTGTGGAAAAAACACTTTTTGCACTTGTGATAGTGTTGAAAAACCACTTTCGCACTTGTGTTAGTGTTGAAAAACCACCTTTTGCACTTGTGTTAGTGTTGAAAAACCACTTTTCGCACTTGTGTTGGTGCAGGAAACCACTTTTGCACTTGTATTAGTGTGGAAAAACCACTTTTCGCACTTGTGTTAGTGTTGAAAAACCACTTTCGCACTTGTGTTGGTGCAGGAAACCACTTTTGCACTTGTATTAGTGTGGAAAAACCACTTTTCGCACATGTGTTAGTGTTGAAAAACCACTTTTCGCACTTTTGTTCGTGTTGAAAAACCACTTTTCGCACTTGTGTTGGTGCAGGAAACCACTTTTGCACTTGTATTAGTGTGGAAAAACCACTTTTCGCACTTGTGTTAGTGTTGAAAAATCACTTTTCGCACTTGTGTTGGTGCAGGAAACCACTTTTGCACTTGTATTAGTGTGGAAAAAACACTTTTTGCACTTGTGATAGTGTTGAAAAACCACTTTTCGCACTTGTGTTAGTGTTGAAAAACCACTTTTCGCACTTGTGTTAGTATTGAAATACCACTTTTGAACTTGTATTAGTGTGGAAAAAACACTTTTCGCACTTGTGTTAGTGTTAAAAAAGCACTTTTCGCACTTGTGTTAGTGTTGAAAAACCACTTTTCGCACTTGTGTTGGTGCAGGAAACCACTTTTGCACTTGTATTAGTGTGGAAAAACCACTTTTTACACTTGTGTTAGTGTTGAAAAACCACTTTTCGCACTTGTGTTAGTGTTGAAAAACCACTTTTCGCACTTGTGTTGTTGCAGGAAACCACTTTTGCACTTGTGTTAGTGTGGAAAAAACACTGTTTGCACTTGTGATAGTGTTGAAAAACCACTTTTCGCACTTGTGTTAGTGTTGAAAAACCACTTTTCGCACTTGTGTTGGTGCAGGAAACCACTTTTGCACTTGTATTAGTGTGGAAAAAACACTTTTTGCACTTGTGATAGTGTTGAAAAACCACTTTTTGCACTTGTGATAGTGTTGAAAAACCACTTTTCGCACTTGTGTTACTGTTGAAAAACCACTTTCCGCACTTGTGTTGGTGCAGGAAACCACTTTTGCACTTGTATTAGTGTGGAAAAAACACTTTTTGCACTTGTGATAGTGTTGAAAAACCACTTTTTGCACTTGTCTTAGTGATGAAAAACCAGTTTTCGCACTTGTGTTGGTGCAGGAAACCACTTTTGCACTTGTATTAGTGTGGAAAAAACACTTTTCGCACTTGTGTTAGTGTTGAAAAACCACTTTTCGCACTTGTGTTCGTCTTGAAACACCACTTTTCGCATTTGTGTTGGTGCAGGAAACCACTTTTGCACTTGTATTAGTGTGGAAAAAACACTTTTTGCACTTGTGATAGTGTTGAAAAACCACTTTTCGCACTTGTGTTAGTGTTGAAAAACCACTTTTCGCACTTGTGTTGGTGCAGGAAACCACTTTTGCACTTGTATTAGTGTGGAAAAACCACTTTTCTCACTTGTGTTAGTGTTGAAAAACCACTTTTCGCACTTGTGTTAGTGTGGAAAAAACACTTTTTGCACTTGTGTTAGTGTTGAAAAACCACTTTTCGCACTTGTGTTAGCGTTGAAAAACCACTTTTCTCACTTGTGTTAGTGTTGAAAAACCACTTTTTGCACTTGTGATTGTGTTGAAAAACCACTTTTCGCACTTGTGTTGGTGTTGAAAAACCACTTTTCGCACTTGTGTTGGTGCAGGAAACCACTTTTGCACTTGTATAAGTGTGGAAAAAACACTTTTTGCACTTGTGATAGTGTTGAAAACCACTTTTCGCACTTGTGTTAGTGTTGAAAAACCACTTTTCGCACTTGTGTTAGTGTTGAAAAACCACTTTTCGCACTTGTGTTAGTGTTGAAAAACCACTTTTCGCACTTGTGTTAGTGTGGAAAAAACACTTTTTGCACTTGTGTTAGTGTTGAAAAACCACTTTTCGCACTTGTGTTAGCGTTGAAAAACCACTTTTCTCACTTGTGTTAGTGTTGAAAAACCACTTTTTGCACTTGTGATTGTGTTGAAAAACCACTTTTCGCACTTGTGTTGGTGTTGAAAAACCACTTTTCGCACTTGTGTTGGTGCAGGAAACCACTTTTGCACTTGTATAAGTGTGGAAAAAACACTTTTTGCACTTGTGATAGTGTTGAAAACCACTTTTCGCACTTGTGTTAGTGTTGAAAAACCACTTTTCGCACTTGTGTTAGTGTTGAAAAACCACTTTTCGCACTTGTGTTGGTGCAGGAAACCACTTTTGCACTTGTATTAGTGTGGAAAAACCACTTTTCGCACTTGTGTTAGTGTTGAAAAACGACTTTTCGCACTTGTGTTCGTCTTGAAAAACCACTTTTCGCACTTGTGTTGGTGCAGGAAACCACTTTTGCACTTGTATTAGTGTGGAAAAACCACTTTTCGCACTTGTGTTAGTGTTGAAAAACCACTTTTCGCACTTGTGTTAGTGTTGAAAAACCACTTTTCGCACTTGTGTTGGTGCAGGAAACCACTTTTGCACTTGCAATAGTGTGGAAAAAACACTTTTTGCACTTGTGATAGTGTTGAAAAACCACTTTTCGCACTTGTGTTAGTGTTGAAAAACCACTTTTCGCACTTGTGTTAGTGTTGAAAAACCACTTTTCGCACTTGTGTTGGTGCAGGAAACCACTTTTGCACTTGTATTAGTGTGGAAAAACACTTTTTGCACTTGTGATAGTGTTGAAAAACCACTTCTCGCACTTGTGTTAGTGTTGAAAAACCACTTTTCGCACTTGTGTTAGTGTTGAAAAACCACTTTTCGCACTTGTGTTGGTGCAGGAAACCACTTTTGCACTTGTATTAGTGAGGAAAAAACACTTTTTGCACTTGTGATAGTGTTGAAAAACCACTTTTCACACTTGTGTTAGTGTTGAAAAACCACTTTTCGCACTTGTGTTAATGTTGAAAAACCACTTTTTGCACTTGTGTTGGTGCAGGAAACCACTTTTGCACTTGTATTAGTGTGGAAAAAACACTTTTTGCACTTGTGATATTGTTGAAAAACCACTTTTCGCACTTGTGTTAGTGTTGAAAAACCACTTTTCGCACTTGTGTTAGTGTTGAAAAACCACTTTTCGCACTTGTGTTGGTGCAGGAAACCACTTTTGCACTTGTATTAGTGTGGAAAAACCACTTTTCGCACTTGTGTTAGTGTTGAAAAACCATTTTTCGCACTTGTGTTAGTGTTGAAAAACCACTTTTCGCACTTGTGTTGGTGCAGGAAACCACTTTTGCACTTGCAATAGTGTGGAAAAAACACTTTTTGCACTTGTGATAGTGTTGAAAAAACACTTTTCGCACTTGTGTTAGTGTTGAAAAACCACTTTTCGCACTTGTGTTAGTGTTGAAAAACCACTTTTCGCACTTGTGTTGGTGCAGGAAACCACTTTTGCACTTGTATAAGTGTGGAAAAAACACTTTTTGCACTTGTGATAGTGTTGAAAACCACTTTTCGCACTTGTGTTAGTGTTGAAAAACCACTTTTCGCACTTGTGTTAGTGTTGAAAAACCACTTTTCGCACTTGTGTTGGTGCAGGAAACCACTTTTGCACTTGTATTAGTGTGGAAAAACCACTTTTCGCACTTGTGTTAGTGTTGAAAAACGACTTTTCGCACTTGTGTTCGTCTTGAAAAACCACTTTTCGCACTTGTGTTGGTGCAGGAAACCACTTTTGCACTTGTATTAGTGTGGAAAAACCACTTTTCGCACTTGTGTTAGTGTTGAAAAACCACTTTTCGCACTTGTGTTAGTGTTGAAAAACCACTTTTCGCACTTGTGTTGGTGCAGGAAACCACTTTTGCACTTGCAATAGTGTGGAAAAAACACTTTTTGCACTTGTGATAGTGTTGAAAAACCACTTTTCGCACTTGTGTTAGTGTTGAAAAACCACTTTTCGCACTTGTGTTAGTGTTGAAAAACCACTTTTCGCACTTGTGTTGGTGCAGGAAACCACTTTTGCACTTGTATAAGTGTGGAAAATACACTTTTTGCACTTGTGATAGTGTTGAAAACCACTTTTCACACTTGTGTTAGTGTTGAAAAACCACTTTTCGCACTTGTGTTAGTGTTGAAAAACCACTTTTCGCACTTGTGTTGGTGCAGGAAACCACTTTTGCACTTGTGTTATTGTGGAAAAAACACTTTTTGCACTTGTGATAGTGTTGAAAAACCACTTTTCGCACTTGTGTTAGTGTTGAAAAACCACTTTTCGCACTTGTGTTAGTGTTGAAAAACCACTTTTCGCACCTGTGTTGGGGAGGAAACCACTTTTTCACTTGTATTAGTGTGGAAAAAACACTTTTTGCACTTGTGATAGTGTTGAAAAACCACTTTTCGCACTTGTGTTAGTGTTGAAAAACCAGTTTTCGCACTTGTGTTGGTGCAGGAAACCACTTTTGCACTTGTATTAGTGTGGAAACAACACTTTTTGCACTTGTGATAGTGTTGAAAAACCACTTTTCGCACTTGTGTTAGTGTTGAAAAACCACTTTCGCACTTGTGTTGGTGCAGGAAACCACTTTTGCACTTGTATTAGTGTGGAAAAACCACTTTTCGCACTTGTGTTAGTGTTGAAAAACCACTTTTCGCACTTTTGTTCGTGTTGAAAAACCACATTTCGCACTTGTGTTGGTGCAGGAAACCACTTTTGCACTTGTATTAGTGTGGAAAAACCACTTTTCGCACTTGTGTTAGTGTTGAAAAATCACTTTTCGCACTTGTGTTGGTGCAGGAAACCACTTTTGCACTTGTATTAGTGTGGAAAAAACACTTTTTGCACTTGTGATAGTGTTGAAAAACCACTTTTCGCACTTGTGTTAGTGTTGAAAAACCACTTTTCGCACTTGTGTTAGTATTGAAATACCACTTTTGAACTTGTATTAGTGTGGAAAAAACACTTTTCGCACTTGTGTTAGTGTTAAAAAAGCACTTTTCGCACTTGTGTTAGTGTTGAAAAACCACTTTTCGCACTTGTGTTGGTGCAGGAAACCACTTTTGCACTTGTATTAGTGTGGAAAAACCACTTTTTACACTTGTGTTAGTGTTGAAAAACCACTTTTCGCACTTGTGTTAGTGTTGAAAAACCACTTTTCGCACTTGTGTTGTTGCAGGAAACCACTTTTGCACTTGTGTTAGTGTGGAAAAAACACTGTTTGCACTTGTGATAGTGTTGAAAAACCACTTTTCGCACTTGTGTTAGTGTTGAAAAACCACTTTTCGCACTTGTGTTGGTGCAGGAAACTACTTTTGCACTTGTATTAGTGTGGAAAAAACACTTTTTGCACTTGTGATAGTGTTGAAAAACCACTTTTTGCACTTGTGATAGTGTTGAAAAACCACTTTTCGCACTTGTGTTACTGTTGAAAAACCACTTTCCGCACTTGTGTTGGTGCAGGAAACCACTTTTGCACTTGTATTAGTGTGGAAAAAACACTTTTTGCACTTGTGATAGTGTTGAAAAACCACTTTTTGCACTTGTCTTAGTGATGAAAAACCAGTTTTCGCACTTGTGTTGGTGCAGGAAACCACTTTTGCACTTGTATTAGTGTGGAAAAAACACTTTTCGCACTTGTGTTAGTGTTGAAAAACCACTTTTCGCACTTGTGTTCGTCTTGAAACACCACTTTTCGCATTTGTGTTGGTGCAGGAAACCACTTTTGCACTTGTATTAGTGTGGAAAAAACACCCTTTTTGCACTTGTGATAGTGTTGAAAAACCACTTTTCTCACTTGTGTTAGTGTTGAAAAACCACTTTTTGCACTTGTGATTGTGTTGAAAAACCACTTTTCGCACTTGTGTTGGTGTTGAAAAACCACTTTTCGCACTTGTGTTGGTGCAGGAAACCACTTTTGCAGTTGTATTAGTGTGGAAAAAACACTTTTTGCACTTGTGTTAGTGTTGAAAAACCACTTTTCGCACTTGTGTTAGTGTTGAAAAACCACTTTTCGCACTTGTGTTGGTGCAGGAAACCACTTTTGCACTTGTATTAGTGTGGAAAAACCACTTTTCGCACTTGTGTTAGTGTTGAAAAACCACTTTTCGCACTTGTGTTAGTGTTGAAACACCACTTTTCGCACTTGTGTTTGTGCAGGGAACCACTTTTGCACTTGTATTAGTGTGGAAAAAACACTTTGCACTTGTGATAGTGTTGAAAAACCACTTTTCGCACTTGTGTTAGTGTTGAAAAACCACTTTTTGCACTTGTGATAGTGTGGAAAAACCACTTTTCGCACTTGTGTTGGTGTTGAAAAACCACTTTTTGCACTTGTGTTAATGTTGAAAAACCACTTTTCGCACTTGTGTTGGTGCAGGAAACCACTTTTGCACTTGTATTAGTGTGGAAAAACCACTTTTCGCACTTGTGTTAGTGTTGAAAAACCACTTTTCGCACTTGTGTTAGTGTTGAAAAACCACTTTTCGCACTTGTGTTGGTGCAGGAAACCACTTTTGCACTTGTATTAGTGTGGAAAAAACACTTTTTGCACTTGTGATAGTGTTGAAAAACCACTTTCGCACTTGTGTTAGTGTTGAAAAACCACCTTTTGCACTTGTGTTAGTGTTGAAAAACCACTTTTCGCACTTGTGTTGGTGCAGGAAACCACTTTTGCACTTGTATTAGTGTGGAAAAACCACTTTTCGCACTTGTGTTAGTGTTGAAAAACCACTTTCGCACTTGTGTTGGTGCAGGAAACCACTTTTGCACTTGTATTAGTGTGGAAAAACCACTTTTCGCACATGTGTTAGTGTTGAAAAACCACTTTTCGCACTTTTGTTCGTGTTGAAAAACCACTTTTCGCACTTGTGTTGGTGCAGGAAACCACTTTTGCACTTGTATTAGTGTGGAAAAACCACTTTTCGCACTTGTGTTAGTGTTGAAAAATCACTTTTCGCACTTGTGTTGGTGCAGGAAACCACTTTTGCACTTGTATTAGTGTGGAAAAAACACTTTTTGCACTTGTGATAGTGTTGAAAAACCACTTTTCGCACTTGTGTTAGTGTTGAAAAACCACTTTTCGCACTTGTGTTAGTATTGAAATACCACTTTTGAACTTGTATTAGTGTGGAAAAAACACTTTTCGCACTTGTGTTAGTGTTAAAAAAGCACTTTTCGCACTTGTGTTAGTGTTGAAAAACCACTTTTCGCACTTGTGTTGGTGCAGGAAACCACTTTTGCACTTGTATTAGTGTGGAAAAACCACTTTTTACACTTGTGTTAGTGTTGAAAAACCACTTTTCGCACTTGTGTTAGTGTTGAAAAACCACTTTTCGCACTTGTGTTGTTGCAGGAAACCACTTTTGCACTTGTGTTAGTGTGGAAAAAACACTGTTTGCACTTGTGATAGTGTTGAAAAACCACTTTTCGCACTTGTGTTAGTGTTGAAAAACCACTTTTCGCACTTGTGTTGGTGCAGGAAACCACTTTTGCACTTGTATTAGTGTGGAAAAAACACTTTTTGCACTTGTGATAGTGTTGAAAAACCACTTTTTGCACTTGTGATAGTGTTGAAAAACCACTTTTCGCACTTGTGTTACTGTTGAAAAACCACTTTCCGCACTTGTGTTGGTGCAGGAAACCACTTTTGCACTTGTATTAGTGTGGAAAAAACACTTTTTGCACTTGTGATAGTGTTGAAAAACCACTTTTTGCACTTGTCTTAGTGATGAAAAACCAGTTTTCGCACTTGTGTTGGTGCAGGAAACCACTTTTGCACTTGTATTAGTGTGGAAAAAACACTTTTCGCACTTGTGTTAGTGTTGAAAAACCACTTTTCGCACTTGTGTTCGTCTTGAAACACCACTTTTCGCATTTGTGTTGGTGCAGGAAACCACTTTTGCACTTGTATTAGTGTGGAAAAAACACTTTTTGCACTTGTGATAGTGTTGAAAAACCACTTTTCGCACTTGTGTTAGTGTTGAAAAACCACTTTTCGCACTTGTGTTGGTGCAGGAAACCACTTTTGCACTTGTATTAGTGTGGAAAAACCACTTTTCTCACTTGTGTTAGTGTTGAAAAACCACTTTTCGCACTTGTGTTAGTGTGGAAAAAACACTTTTTGCACTTGTGTTAGTGTTGAAAAACCACTTTTCGCACTTGTGTTAGCGTTGAAAAACCACTTTTCTCACTTGTGTTAGTGTTGAAAAACCACTTTTTGCACTTGTGATTGTGTTGAAAAACCACTTTTCGCACTTGTGTTGGTGTTGAAAAACCACTTTTCGCACTTGTGTTGGTGCAGGAAACCACTTTTGCACTTGTATAAGTGTGGAAAAAACACTTTTTGCACTTGTGATAGTGTTGAAAACCACTTTTCGCACTTGTGTTAGTGTTGAAAAACCACTTTTCGCACTTGTGTTAGTGTTGAAAAACCACTTTTCGCACTTGTGTTAGTGTTGAAAAACCACTTTTCGCACTTGTGTTAGTGTGGAAAAAACACTTTTTGCACTTGTGTTAGTGTTGAAAAACCACTTTTCGCACTTGTGTTAGCGTTGAAAAAACCACTTTTCTCACTTGTGTTAGTGTTGAAAAACCACTTTTTGCACTTGTGATTGTGTTGAAAAACCACTTTTCGCACTTGTGTTGGTGTTGAAAAACCACTTTTCGCACTTGTGTTGTGCAGGAAACCACTTTTGCACTTGTATAAGTGTGGAAAAAACACTTTTTGCACTTGTGATAGTGTTGAAAACCACTTTTCGCACTTGTGTTAGTGTTGAAAAACCACTTTTCGCACTTGTGTTAGTGTTGAAAAACCACTTTTCGCACTTGTGTTGGTGCAGGAAACCACTTTTGCACTTGTATTAGTGTGGAAAAACACTTTTCGCACTTGTGTTAGTGTTGAAAAACGACTTTTCGCACTTGTGTTCGTCTGAAAAACCACTTTTCGCACTTGTGTTGTGCAGGAAACCACTTTTTTTTGCACTTGTATTAGTGTGGAAAAACCACTTTTCGCACTTGTGTTAGTGTTGAAAAACCACTTTTCGCACTTGTGTTAGTGTTGAAAACCACTTTTCGCACTTGTGTTGGTGCAGGAAACCACTTTTGCACTTGCAATAGTGTGGGAAAAAACACTTTTTGCACTTGTGATAGTGTTGAAAAACCACTTTTCGCACTTGTGTTAGTGTTGAAAAACCACTTTTCGCACTTGTGTTAGTGTTGAAAAACCACTTTTCGCACTTGTGTTGGTGCAGGAAACCACTTTTGCACTTGTATTAGTGTGGAAAAACACTTTTTGCACTTGTGATAGTGTTGAAAAACCACTTCTCGCACTTGTGTTAGTGTTGAAAAACCACTTTTCGCACTTGTGTTAGTGTTGAAAAACCACTTTTCGCACTTGTGTTGGTGCAGGAAACCACTTTTGCACTTGTATTAGTGAGGAAAAAACACTTTTTGCACTTGTGATAGTGTTGAAAAACCACTTTTCACACTTGTGTTAGTGTTGAAAAACCACTTTTCGCACTTGTGTTAATGTTGAAAAACCACTTTTTGCACTTGTGTTGGTGCAGGAAACCACTTTTGCACTTGTATTAGTGTGGAAAAAACACTTTTTGCACTTGTGATATTGTTGAAAAACCACTTTTCGCACTTGTGTTAGTGTTGAAAAACCACTTTTCGCACTTGTGTTAGTGTTGAAAAACCACTTTTCGCACTTGTGTTGGTGCAGGAAACCACTTTTGCACTTGTATTAGTGTGGAAAAACCACTTTTCGCACTTGTGTTAGTGTTGAAAAACCATTTTTCGCACTTGTGTTAGTGTTGAAAAACCACTTTTCGCACTTGTGTTGGTGCAGGAAACCACTTTTGCACTTGCAATAGTGTGGAAAAAACACTTTTTGCACTTGTGATAGTGTTGAAAAAACACTTTTCGCACTTGTGTTAGTGTTGAAAAACCACTTTTCGCACTTGTGTTAGTGTTGAAAAACCACTTTTCGCACTTGTGTTGGTGCAGGAAACCACTTTTGCACTTGTATAAGTGTGGAAAAAACACTTTTTGCACTTGTGATAGTGTTGAAAACCACTTTTCGCACTTGTGTTAGTGTTGAAAAACCACTTTTCGCACTTGTGTTAGTGTTGAAAAACCACTTTTCGCACTTGTGTTGGTGCAGGAAACCACTTTTGCACTTGCAATAGTGTGGAAAAAACACTTTTTGCACTTGTGATAGTGTTGAAAAAACACTTTTCGCACTTGTGTTAGTGTTGAAAAACCACTTTTCGCACTTGTGTTAGTGTTGAAAAACCACTTTTCGCACTTGTGTTGGTGCAGGAAACCACTTTTGCACTTGTATAAGTGTGGAAAAAACACTTTTTGCACTTGTGATAGTGTTGAAAACCACTTTTCGCACTTGTGTTAGTGTTGAAAAACCACTTTTCGCACTTGTGTTAGTGTTGAAAAACCACTTTTCGCACTTGTGTTGGTGCAGGAAACCACTTTTGCACTTGTATTAGTGTGGAAAAACCACTTTTCGCACTTGTGTTAGTGTTGAAAAACGACTTTTCGCACTTGTGTTCGTCTTGAAAAACCACTTTTCGCACTTGTGTTGGTGCAGGAAACCACTTTTGCACTTGTATTAGTGTGGAAAAACCACTTTTCGCACTTGTGTTAGTGTTGAAAAACCACTTTTCGCACTTGTGTTAGTGTTGAAAAACCACTTTTCGCACTTGTGTTGGTGCAGGAAACCACTTTTGCACTTGCAATAGTGTGGAAAAAACACTTTTTGCACTTGTGATAGTGTTGAAAAACCACTTTTCGCACTTGTGTTAGTGTTGAAAAACCACTTTTCGCACTTGTGTTAGTGTTGAAAAACCACTTTTCGCACTTGTGTTGGTGCAGGAAACCACTTTTGCACTTGTATAAGTGTGGAAAATACACTTTTTGCACTTGTGATAGTGTTGAAAACCACTTTTCACACTTGTGTTAGTGTTGAAAAACCACTTTTCGCACTTGTGTTAGTGTTGAAAAACCACTTTTCGCACTTGTGTTGGTGCAGGAAACCACTTTTGCACTTGTGTTATTGTGGAAAAAACACTTTTTGCACTTGTGATAGTGTTGAAAAACCACTTTTCGCACTTGTGTTAGTGTTGAAAAACCACTTTTCGCACTTGTGTTAGTGTTGAAAAACCACTTTTCGCACCTGTGTTGGGGAGGAAACCACTTTTTCACTTGTATTAGTGTGGAAAAAACACTTTTTGCACTTGTGATAGTGTTGAAAAACCACTTTTCGCACTTGTGTTAGTGTTGAAAAACCAGTTTTCGCACTTGTGTTGGTGCAGGAAACCACTTTTGCACTTGTATTAGTGTGGAAACAACACTTTTTGCACTTGTGATAGTGTTGAAAAACCACTTTTCGCACTTGTGTTAGTGTTGAAAAACCACTTTCGCACTTGTGTTGGTGCAGGAAACCACTTTTGCACTTGTATTAGTGTGGAAAAACCACTTTTCGCACTTGTGTTAGTGTTGAAAAACCACTTTTCGCACTTTTGTTCGTGTTGAAAAACCACATTTCGCACTTGTGTTGGTGCAGGAAACCACTTTTGCACTTGTATTAGTGTGGAAAAACCACTTTTCGCACTTGTGTTAGTGTTGAAAAATCACTTTTCGCACTTGTGTTGGTGCAGGAAACCACTTTTGCACTTGTATTAGTGTGGAAAAAACACTTTTTGCACTTGTGATAGTGTTGAAAAACCACTTTTCGCACTTGTGTTAGTGTTGAAAAACCACTTTTCGCACTTGTGTTAGTATTGAAATACCACTTTTGAACTTGTATTAGTGTGGAAAAAACACTTTTCGCACTTGTGTTAGTGTTAAAAAAGCACTTTTCGCACTTGTGTTAGTGTTGAAAAACCACTTTTCGCACTTGTGTTGGTGCAGGAAACCACTTTTGCACTTGTATTAGTGTGGAAAAACCACTTTTTACACTTGTGTTAGTGTTGAAAAACCACTTTTCGCACTTGTGTTAGTGTTGAAAAACCACTTTTCGCACTTGTGTTGTTGCAGGAAACCACTTTTGCACTTGTGTTAGTGTGGAAAAAACACTGTTTGCACTTGTGATAGTGTTGAAAAACCACTTTTCGCACTTGTGTTAGTGTTGAAAAACCACTTTTCGCACTTGTGTTGGTGCAGGAAACTACTTTTGCACTTGTATTAGTGTGGAAAAAACACTTTTTGCACTTGTGATAGTGTTGAAAAACCACTTTTTGCACTTGTGATAGTGTTGAAAAACCACTTTTCGCACTTGTGTTACTGTTGAAAAACCACTTTCCGCACTTGTGTTGGTGCAGGAAACCACTTTTGCACTTGTATTAGTGTGGAAAAAACACTTTTTGCACTTGTGATAGTGTTGAAAAACCACTTTTTGCACTTGTCTTAGTGATGAAAAACCAGTTTTCGCACTTGTGTTGGTGCAGGAAACCACTTTTGCACTTGTATTAGTGTGGAAAAAACACTTTTCGCACTTGTGTTAGTGTTGAAAAACCACTTTTCGCACTTGTGTTCGTCTTGAAACACCACTTTTCGCATTTGTGTTGGTGCAGGAAACCACTTTTGCACTTGTATTAGTGTGGAAAAAACACTTTTTGCACTTGTGATAGTGTTGAAAAACCACTTTTCGCACTTGTGTTAGTGTTGAAAAACCACTTTTCGCACTTGTGTTGGTGCAGGAAACCACTTTTGCACTTGTATTAGTGTGGAAAAACCACTTTTCTCACTTGTGTTAGTGTTGAAAAACCACTTTTCGCACTTGTGTTAGTGTGGAAAAAACACTTTTTGCACTTGTGTTAGTGTTGAAAAACCACTTTTCGCACTTGTGTTAGTGTTGAAAAACCACTTTTCTCACTTGTGTTAGTGTTGAAAAACCACTTTTTGCACTTGTGATTGTGTTGAAAAACCACTTTTCGCACTTGTGTTGGTGTTGAAAAACCACTTTTCGCACTTGTGTTGGTGCAGGAAACCACTTTTGCAGTTGTATTAGTGTGGAAAAAACACTTTTTGCACTTGTGTTAGTGTTGAAAAACCACTTTTCGCACTTGTGTTAGTGTTGAAAAACCACTTTTCGCACTTGTGTTGGTGCAGGAAACCACTTTTGCACTTGTATTAGTGTGGAAAAACCACTTTTCGCACTTGTGTTAGTGTTGAAAAACCACTTTTCGCACTTGTGTTAGTGTTGAAACACCACTTTTCGCACTTGTGTTTGTGCAGGGAACCACTTTTGCACTTGTATTAGTGTGGAAAAAACACTTTGCACTTGTGATAGTGTTGAAAAACCACTTTTCGCACTTGTGTTAGTGTTGAAAAACCACTTTTTGCACTTGTGATAGTGTGGAAAAACCACTTTTCGCACTTGTGTTGGTGTTGAAAAACCACTTTTTGCACTTGTGTTAATGTTGAAAAACCACTTTTCGCACTTGTGTTGGTGCAGGAAACCACTTTTGCACTTGTATTAGTGTGGAAAAACCACTTTTCGCACTTGTGTTAGTGTTGAAAAACCACTTTTCGCACTTGTGTTAGTGTTGAAAAACCACTTTTCGCACTTGTGTTGGTGCAGGAAACCACTTTTGCACTTGTATTAGTGTGGAAAAAACACTTTTTGCACTTGTGATAGTGTTGAAAAACCACTTTCGCACTTGTGTTAGTGTTGAAAAACCACCTTTTGCACTTGTGTTAGTGTTGAAAAACCACTTTTCGCACTTGTGTTGGTGCAGGAAACCACTTTTGCACTTGCATTAGTGTGGAAAAACCACTTTTCGCACTTGTGTTAGTGTTGAAAAACCACTTTTCGCACTTGTGTTAGTGTTGAAACACCACTTTTCGCACTTGTGTTTGTGCAGGGAACCACTTTTGCACTTGTATTAGTGTGGAAAAAACACTTTGCACTTGTGATAGTGTTGAAAAACCACTTTTCGCACTTGTGTTAGTGTTGAAAAACCACTTTTCGCACTTGTCTTGGTGCAGGAAACCACTTTTGCACTTGTATTAGTGTGGAAAAACCACTTTTCGCACTTGTGTTAGTGTTGAAAAACCACTTTTCACACTTGTGTTAGTGTTGAGAAACCACTTTTCGCACTTGTGTTGGTGCAGGAAACCACTTTTGCACTTGTATTAGTGTGGAAAAAACACTTTTTGCACTTGTGATAGTGTTGAAAAACCACTTTTCGCACTTGTGTTAGTGTTGAAAAACCACTTTTCGCACTTGTGTTAGTGTTGAAAAACCACTTTTCGCACTTGTGTTGGTGCAGGAAACCACTTTTGCACTTGTAGTAGTGAGGAAAAAACACTTTTTGCACTTGTGATAGTGTTGAAAAACCACTTTTCACACTTGTGTTAGTGTTGAAAAACCACTTTTCGCACTTGTGTTAATGTTGAAAAACCACTTTTTGCACTTGTGTTGGTGCAGGAAACCACTTTTGCACTTGTATTAGTGTGGAAAAATCACTTTTCGCACATGTGTTCGTGTTGAAAAACCACTTTTCACACTTGTGTTAGTGTTGAAAAACCACTTTTCGCACTTGTGTTGGTGCAGGAAACCACTTTTGCACTTGTATTAGTGTGGAAAAAACACTTTTTGCACTTGTGATATTGTTGAAAAACCACTTTTCGCACTTGTGTTAGTGTTGAAAAACCACTTTTCGCACTTGTGTTAGTGTTGAAAAACCACTTTTCGCACTTGTGTTAGTGTTGAAAAACCACTTTTCGCACTTGTGTTGGTGCAGGAAACCACTTTTGCACTTGCAATAGTGTGGAAAAAACACTTTTTGCACTTGTGATAGTGTTGAAAAAACACTTTTCGCACTTGTGTTAGTGTTGAAAAACCACTTTTCGCACTTGTGTTAGTGTTGAAAAACCACTTTTCGCACTTGTGTTGGTGCAGGAAACCACTTTTGCACTTGTATAAGTGTGGAAAAAACACTTTTTGCACTTGTGATAGTGTTGAAAACCACTTTTCACACTTGTGTTAGTGTTGAAAAACCACTTTTCGCACTTGTGTTAGTGTTGAAAAACCACTTTTCGCACTTGTGTTGGTGCAGGAAACCACTTTTGCACTTGTATTATTCTGGAAAAAAACACTTTTTGCACTTGTGATAGTGTTGAAAAACCACTTTTCGCACTTGTGTTAGTGTTGAAAAACCACTTTTCGCACTTGTGTTAGTGTTGAAAAACCACTTTTCGCACCTGTGTTGGGGAGGAAACCACTTTTTCACTTGTATTAGTGTGGAAAAAACACTTTTTGCACTTGTGATAGTGTTGAAAAACCACTTTTCGCACTTGTGTTAGTGTTGAAAAACCAGTTTTCGCACTTGAGTTGGTGCAGGAAACCACTTTTGCACTTGTATTAGTGTGGAAAAAACACTTTTTGCACTTGTGATAGTGTTGAAAAACCACTTTTCACACTTGTGTTAGTGTTGAAAAACCACTTTCGCACTTGTGTTGGTGCAGGAAACCACTTTTGCACTTGTATTAGTGTGGAAAAACCACTTTTCGCACTTGTGTTAGTGTTGAAAAACCACTTTTCGCACTTTTGTTAGTGTTGAAAAACCACTTTTCGCACTTGTGTTGGTGCAGGAAACCACTTTTGCACTTGTATTAGTGTGGAAAAACCACTTTTCGCACTTGTGTTAGTGTTGAAAAACCACTTTTCGCACTTGTGTTGGTGCAGGAAACCACTTTTGCACTTGTATTAGTGTGGAAAAAACACTTTTTGCACTTGTGATAGTGTTGAAAAACCACTTTTCGCACTTGTGTTAGTGTTGAAAAACCACTTTTCGCACTTGTGTTAGTATTGAAATACCACTTTTCGCACTTGTGTTGGTGCAGGAAACCACTTTTGCACTTGTATTAGTGTGGAAAAAACACTTTTCGCACTTGTGTTAGTGTGGAAAAACCACTTTTCGCACTTGTGTTAGTGTTGAAACACCACTTTTCACACTTGTGTTTGTGCAGGAAACCACTTTTGCACTTGTATTAGTGTGGAAAAAACACTTTGCACTTGTGATAGTGTTGAAAAACCACTTTTCGCACTTGTGTTAGTGTTGAAAAACCACTTTTCGCACTTGTTTTGGTGCAGGAAACCACTTTTGCACTTGTATTAGTGTGGAAAAAACACTTTTCGCACTTGTGTTATTGTTGAAAAACCACTTTTCGCACTTGTGTTGGTGCAGGAAACCACTTTTGCACTTGTATTAGTGTGGAAAAAACACTTTTTGCACTTGTGATAGTGTTGAAAAACCACTTTTCGCACTTGTGTTAGTGTTGAAAAACCAGTTTTCGCACTTGTGTTGGTGCAGGAAACCACTTTTGCACTTGTATTAGTGTGGAAAAAACACTTTTTGCACTTGTGATAGTGTTGAAAAACCACTTTTCGCACTTGTGTTAGTGTTGAAAAACCACTTTCCGCACTTGTGTTGGTGCAGGAAACCACTTTTGCACTTGTATTAGTGTGGAAAAACCACTTTTCGCACTTGTGTTAGTGTTGAAAAACCACTTTTCGCACTTTTGTTAGTGTTGAAAAACCACTTTTCGCACTTGTGTTGGTGCAGGAAACCACTTTTGCACTTGTATTAGTGTGGAAAAACCACTTTTCGCACTTGTGTTAGTGTTGAAAAACCACTTTTCGCACTTGTGTTAGTGTTGAAAAACCACTTTTCGCACTTGTGTTAGTGTTGAAAAACCACTTTTCGCACTTGTGTTGGTGCAGGAAACCACTTTTGCACTTGTATTAGTGTGGAAAAACCACTTTTCGCACTTGTGTTAGTGTTGAAAAACGACTTTTCGCACTTGTGTTCGGCTTGAAAAACCACTTTTCGCACTTGTGTTGGTGCAGGAAACCACTTTTGCACTTGTATTAGTGTGGAAAAACCACTTTTCGCACTTGTGTTAGTGTTGAAAAACCACTTTTCGCACTTGTGTTAGTGTTGAAAAACCACTTTTCGCACTTGTGTTGGTGCAGGAAACCACTTTTGCACTTGCAATAGTGTGGAAAAAACACTTTTTGCACTTGTGATAGTGTTGAAAAACCACTTTTCGCACTTGTGTTAGTGTTGAAAAACCACTTTTCGCACTTGTGTTAGTGTTGAAAAACCACTTTTCGCACTTGTGTTGGTGCAGGAAACCACTTTTGCACTTGTATAAGTGTGGAAAAAACACTTTTTGCACTTGTGATAGTGTTGAAAACCACTTTTCACACTTGTGTTAGTGTTGAAAAACCACTTTTCGCACTTGTGTTAGTGTTGAAAAACCACTTTTCGCACTTGTGTTGGTGCAGGAAACCACTTTTGCACTTGTGTTATTGTGGAAAAAACACTTTTTGCACTTGTGATAGTGTTGAAAAACCACTTTTCGCACTTGTGTTAGTGTTGAAAAACCACTTTTCGCACTTGTGTTAGTGTTGAAAAACCACTTTTCGCACCTGTGATGGGGAGGAAACCACTTTTTCACTTGTATTAGTGTGGAAAAAACACTTTTTGCACTTGTGATAGTGTTGAAAAACCACTTTTCGCACTTGTGTTAGTGTTGAAAAACCAGTTTTCGCACTTGTGTTGGTGCAGGAAACCACTTTTGCACTTGTATTAGTGTGGAAACAACACTTTTTGCACTTGTGATAGTGTTGAAAAACCACTTTTCGCACTTGTGTTAGTGTTGAAAAACCACTTTCGCACTTGTGTTGGTGCAGGAAACCACTTTTGCACTTGTATTAGTGTGGAAAAACCACTTTTCGCACTTGTGTTAGTGTTGAAAAACCACTTTTCGCACTTTTGTTCGTGTTGAAAAACCACTTTTCGCACTTGTGTTGGTGCAGGAAACCACTTTTGCACTTGTATTAGTGTGGAAAAACCACTTTTCGCACTTGTGTTAGTGTTGAAAAATCACTTTTCGCACTTGTGTTGGTGCAGGAAACCACTTTTGCACTTGTATTAGTGTGGAAAAAACACTTTTTGCACTTGTGATAGTGTTGAAAAACCACTTTTCGCACTTGTGTTAGTGTTGAAAAACCACTTTTCGCACTTGTGTTAGTATTGAAATACCACTTTTGAACTTGTATTAGTGTGGAAAAAACACTTTTCGCACTTGTGTTAGTGTTAAAAAAGCACTTTTCGCACTTGTGTTAGTGTTGAAAAACCACTTTTCGCACTTGTGTTGGTGCAGGAAACCACTTTTGCACTTGTATTAGTGTGGAAAAACCACTTTTTACACTTGTGTTAGTGTTGAAAAACCACTTTTCGCACTTGTGTTAGTGTTGAAAAACCACTTTTCGCACTTGTGTTGTTGCAGGAAACCACTTTTGCACTTGTGTTAGTGTGGAAAAAACACTGTTTGCACTTGTGATAGTGTTGAAAAACCACTTTTCGCACTTGTGTTAGTGTTGAAAAACCACTTTTCGCACTTGTGTTGGTGCAGGAAACCACTTTTGCACTTGTATTAGTGTGGAAAAAACACTTTTTGCACTTGTGATAGTGTTGAAAAACCACTTTTTGCACTTGTGATAGTGTTGAAAAACCACTTTTCGCACTTGTGTTACTGTTGAAAAACCACTTTCCGCACTTGTGTTGGTGCAGGAAACCACTTTTGCACTTGTATTAGTGTGGAAAAAACACTTTTTGCACTTGTGATAGTGTTGAAAAACCACTTTTTGCACTTGTCTTAGTGATGAAAAACCAGTTTTCGCACTTGTGTTGGTGCAGGAAACCACTTTTGCACTTGTATTAGTGTGGAAAAAACACTTTTCGCACTTGTGTTAGTGTTGAAAAACCACTTTTCGCACTTGTGTTCGTCTTGAAACACCACTTTTCGCATTTGTGTTGGTGCAGGAAACCACTTTTGCACTTCTATTAGTGTGGAAAAAACACTTTTTGCACTTGTGATAGTGTTGAAAAACCACTTTTCGCACTTGTGTTAGTGTTGAAAAACCACTTTTCGCACTTGTGTTGGTGCAGGAAACCACTTTTGCACTTGTATTAGTGTGGAAAAACCACTTTTCGCACTTGTGTTAGTGTTGAAAAACCACTTTTCGCACTTTTGTTAGTGTTGAAAAACCACTTTTCGCACTTGTGTTGGTGCAGGAAACCACTTTTGCACTTGTATTAGTGTGGAAAAACCACTTTTCGCACTTGTGTTAGTGTTGAAAAACCACTTTTCGCACTTGTGTTAGTGTTGAAAAACCACTTTTCGCACTTGTGTTAGTGTTGAAAAACCACTTTTCGCACTTGTGTTGGTGCAGGAAACCACTTTTGCACTTGTATTAGTGTGGAAAAACCACTTTTCGCACTTGTGTTAGTGTTGAAAAACGACTTTTCGCACTTGTGTTCGGCTTGAAAAACCACTTTTCGCACTTGTGTTGGTGCAGGAAACCACTTTTGCACTTGTATTAGTGTGGAAAAACCACTTTTCGCACTTGTGTTAGTGTTGAAAAACCACTTTTCGCACTTGTGTTAGTGTTGAAAAACCACTTTTCGCACTTGTGTTGGTGCAGGAAACCACTTTTGCACTTGCAATAGTGTGGAAAAAACACTTTTTGCACTTGTGATAGTGTTGAAAAACCACTTTTCGCACTTGTGTTAGTGTTGAAAAACCACTTTTCGCACTTGTGTTAGTGTTGAAAAACCACTTTTCGCACTTGTGTTGGTGCAGGAAACCACTTTTGCACTTGTATAAGTGTGGAAAAAACACTTTTTGCACTTGTGATAGTGTTGAAAACCACTTTTCACACTTGTGTTAGTGTTGAAAAACCACTTTTCGCACTTGTGTTAGTGTTGAAAAACCACTTTTCGCACTTGTGTTGGTGCAGGAAACCACTTTTGCACTTGTGTTATTGTGGAAAAAACACTTTTTGCACTTGTGATAGTGTTGAAAAACCACTTTTCGCACTTGTGTTAGTGTTGAAAAACCACTTTTCGCACTTGTGTTAGTGTTGAAAAACCACTTTTCGCACCTGTGATGGGGAGGAAACCACTTTTTCACTTGTATTAGTGTGGAAAAAACACTTTTTGCACTTGTGATAGTGTTGAAAAACCACTTTTCGCACTTGTGTTAGTGTTGAAAAACCAGTTTTCGCACTTGTGTTGGTGCAGGAAACCACTTTTGCACTTGTATTAGTGTGGAAACAACACTTTTTGCACTTGTGATAGTGTTGAAAAACCACTTTTCGCACTTGTGTTAGTGTTGAAAAACCACTTTCGCACTTGTGTTGGTGCAGGAAACCACTTTTGCACTTGTATTAGTGTGGAAAAACCACTTTTCGCACTTGTGTTAGTGTTGAAAAACCACTTTTCGCACTTTTGTTCGTGTTGAAAAACCACTTTTCGCACTTGTGTTGGTGCAGGAAACCACTTTTGCACTTGTATTATTGTGGAAAAACCACTTTTCGCACTTGTGTTAGTGTTGAAAAATCACTTTTCGCACTTGTGTTGGTGCAGGAAACCACTTTTGCACTTGTATTAGTGTGGAAAAAACACTTTTTGCACTTGTGATAGTGTTGAAAAACCACTTTTCGCACTTGTGTTAGTGTTGAAAAACCACTTTTCGCACTTGTGTTAGTATTGAAATACCACTTTTGAACTTGTATTAGTGTGGAAAAAACACTTTTCGCACTTGTGTTAGTGTTAAAAAAGCACTTTTCGCACTTGTGTTAGTGTTGAAAAACCACTTTTCGCACTTGTGTTGGTGCAGGAAACCACTTTTGCACTTGTATTAGTGTGGAAAAACCACTTTTTACACTTGTGTTAGTGTTGAAAAACCACTTTTCGCACTTGTGTTAGTGTTGAAAAACCACTTTTCGCACTTGTGTTGTTGCAGGAAACCACTTTTGCACTTGTGTTAGTGTGGAAAAAACACTGTTTGCACTTGTGATAGTGTTGAAAAACCACTTTTCGCACTTGTGTTAGTGTTGAAAAACCACTTTTCGCACTTGTGTTGGTGCAGGAAACCACTTTTGCACTTGTATTAGTGTGGAAAAAACACTTTTTGCACTTGTGATAGTGTTGAAAAACCACTTTTTGCACTTGTGATAGTGTTGAAAAACCACTTTTCGCACTTGTGTTACTGTTGAAAAACCACTTTCCGCACTTGTGTTGGTGCAGGAAACCACTTTTGCACTTGTATTAGTGTGGAAAAAACACTTTTTGCACTTGTGATAGTGTTGAAAAACCACTTTTTGCACTTGTCTTAGTGATGAAAAACCAGTTTTCGCACTTGTGTTGGTGCAGGAAACCACTTTTGCACTTGTATTAGTGTGGAAAAAACACTTTTCGCACTTGTGTTAGTGTTGAAAAACCACTTTTCGCACTTGTGTTCGTCTTGAAACACCACTTTTCGCATTTGTGTTGGTGCAGGAAACCACTTTTGCACTTCTATTAGTGTGGAAAAAACACTTTTTGCACTTGTGATAGTGTTGAAAAACCACTTTTCGCACTTGTGTTAGTGTTGAAAAACCACTTTTCGCACTTGTGTTGGTGCAGGAAACCACTTTTGCACTTGTATTAGTGTGGAAAAACCACTTTTCTCACTTGTGTTAGTGTTGAAAAACCACTTTTCGCACTTGTGTTAGTGTGGAAAAAACACTTTTTGCACTTGTGTTAGTGTTGAAAAACCACTTTTCGCACTTGTGTTAGTGTTGAAAAGCCACTTTTCGCACTTGTGTTAGTGTTGAAAAACCACTTTTTGCACTTGTGATTGTGTTGAAAAACCACTTTTCGCACTTGTGTTGGTGTTGAAAAACCACTTTTCGCACTTGTGTTGGTGCAGGAAACCACTTTTGCAGTTGTATTAGTGTGGAAAAAACACTTTTTGCACTTGTGTTAGTGTTGAAAAACCACTTTTCGCACTTGTGTTAGTGTTGAAAAACCACTTTTCGCACTTGTGTTGGTGCAGGAAACCACTTTTGCACTTGTATTAGTGTGGAAAAACCACTTTTCGCACTTGTGTTAGTGTTGAAAAACCACTTTTCACACTTGTGTTAGTGTTGAGAAACCACTTTTCGCACTTGTGTTGGTGCAGGAAACCACTTTTGCACTTGTATTAGTGTGGAAAAAACACTTTTTGCACTTGTGATAGTGTTGAAAAACCACTTTTCGCACTTGTATTAGTGTTGAAAAACCACTTTTCGCACTTGTGTTAGTGTTGAAAAACCACTTTTCGCACTTGTGTTGGTGCAGGAAACCACTTTTGCACTTGTATTAGTGAGGAAAAAACACTTTTTGCACTTGTGATAGTGTTGAAAAACCACTTTTCACACTTGTGTTAGTGTTGAAAAACCACTTTTCGCACTTGTGTTAATGTTGAAAAACCACTTTTTGCACTTGTGTTGGTGCAGGAAACCACTTTTGCACTTGTATTAGTGTGGAAAAATCACTTTTCGCACATGTGTTCGTGTTGAAAAACCACTTTTCACACTTGTGTTAGTGTTGAAAAACCACTTTTCGCACTTGTGTTGGTGCAGGAAACCACTTTTGCACTTGTATTAGTGTGGAAAAAACACTTTTTGCACTTGTGATATTGTTGAAAAACCACTTTTCGCACTTGTGTTAGTGTTGAAAAACCACTTTTCGCACTTGTGTTAGTGTTGAAAAACCACTTTTCGCACATGTGTTAGTGTTGAAAAACCACTTTTCGCACTTGTGTTGGTGCAGGAAACCACTTTTGCACTTGCAATAGTGTGGAAAAAACACTTTTTGCACTTGTGATAGTGTTGAAAAAACACTTTTCGCACTTGTGTTAGTGTTGAAAAACCACTTTTCGCACTTGTGTTAGTGTTGAAAAACCACTTTTCGCACTTGTGTTGGTGCAGGAAACCACTTTTGCACTTGTATAAGTGTGGAAAAAACACTTTTTGCACTTGTGATAGTGTTGAAAACCACTTTTCGCACTTGTGTTAGTGTTGAAAAACCACTTTTCGCACTTGTGTTAGTGTTGAAAAACCACTTTTCGCACTTGTGTTGGTGCAGGAAACCACTTTTGCACTTGTATTATTCTGGAAAAAAACACTTTTTGCACTTGTGATAGTGTTGAAAAACCACTTTTCGCACTTGTGTTAGTGTTGAAAAACCACTTTTCGCACTTGTGTTAGTGTTGAAAAACCACTTTTCGCACCTGTGTTGGGGAGGAAACCACTTTTTCACTTGTATTAGTGTGGAAAAAACACTTTTTGCACTTGTGATAGTGTTGAAAAACCACTTTTCGCACTTGTGTTAGTGTTGAAAAACCAGTTTTCGCACTTGAGTTGGTGCAGGAAACCACTTTTGCACTTGTATTAGTGTGGAAAAAACACTTTTTGCACTTGTGATAGTGTTGAAAAACCACTTTTCGCACTTGTGTTAGTGTTGAAAAACCACTTTCGCACTTGTGTTGGTGCAGGAAACCACTTTTGCACTTGTATTAGTGTGGAAAAACCACTTTTCGCACTTGTGTTAGTGTTGAAAAACCACTTTTCGCACTTTTGTTAGTGTTGAAAAACCACTTTTCGCACTTGTGTTGGTGCAGGAAACCACTTTTGCACTTGTATTAGTGTGGAAAAACCACTTTTCGCACTTGTGTTAGTGTTGAAAAACCACTTTTCGCACTTGTGTTGGTGCAGGAAACCACTTTTGCACTTGTATTAGTGTGGAAAAAACACTTTTTGCACTTGTGATAGTGTTGAAAAACCACTTTTCGCACTTGTGTTAGTGTTGAAAAACCACTTTTCGCACTTGTGTTAGTATTGAAATACCACTTTTCGCACTTGTGTTGGTGCAGGAAACCACTTTTGCACTTGTATTAGTGTGGAAAAAACACTTTTCGCACTTGTGTTAGTGTGGAAAAACCACTTTTCGCACTTGTGTTAGTGTTGAAACACCACTTTTCACACTTGTGTTTGTGCAGGAAACCACTTTTGCACTTGTATTAGTGTGGAAAAAACACTTTGCACTTGTGATAGTGTTGAAAAACCACTTTTCGCACTTGTGTTAGTGTTGAAAAACCACTTTTCGCACTTGTGTTGGTGCAGGAAACCACTTTTGCACTTGTATTAGTGTGGAAAAAACACTTTTCGCACTTGTGTTATTGTTGAAAAACCACTTTTCGCACTTGTGTTGGTGCAGGAAACCACTTTTGCACTTGTATTAGTGTGGAAAAAACACTTTTTGCACTTGTGATAGTGTTGAAAAACCACTTTTCGCACTTGTGTTAGTGTTGAAAAACCAGTTTTCGCACTTGTGTTGGTGCAGGAAACCACTTTTGCACTTGTATTAGTGTGGAAAAAACACTTTTTGCACTTGTGATAGTGTTGAAAAACCACTTTTCGCACTTGTGTTAGTGTTGAAAAACCACTTTCCGCACTTGTGTTGGTGCAGGAAACCACTTTTGCACTTGTATTAGTGTGGAAAAACCACTTTTCGCACTTGTGTTAGTGTTGAAAAACCACTTTTCGCACTTTTGTTAGTGTTGAAAAACCACTTTTCGCACTTGTGTTGGTGCAGGAAACCACTTTTGCACTTGTATTAGTGTGGAAAAACCACTTTTCGCACTTGTGTTAGTGTTGAAAAACCACTTTTTGCACTTGTGTTGGTGCAGGAAACCACTTTTGCACTTGTGTTGGTGCAGGAAACCACTTTTGCACTTGTATTAGTGTGGAAAAACCACTTTTCGCACTTGTGTTAGTGTTGAAAAACCACTTTTCGCACTTGTGTTGGTGCAGGAAACCACTTTTCGCACTTGTGTTGGTGCAGGAAACCACTTTTGCACTTGTATTAGTGTGGAAAAAACACTTTTTGCACTTGTGATAGTGTTGAAAAACCACTTTTCGCACTTGTGTTAGTGTTGAAAAACCACTTTTCGCACTTGTGTTGGTGCAGGAAACCACTTTTGCACTTGTATTAGTGAGGAAAAAACACTTTTTGCACTTGTGATAGTGTTGAAAAACCACTTTTCACACTTGTGTTAGTGTTGAAAAACCACTTTTCGCACTTGTGTTAATGTTGAAAAACCACTTTTTGCACTTGTGTTGGTGCAGGAAACCACTTTTGCACTTGTATTAGTGTGGAAAAATCACTTTTCGCACATGTTTTCGTGTTGAAAAACCACTTTTCACACTTGTGTTAGTGTTGAAAAACCACTTTTCGCACTTGTGTTGGTGCAGGAAACCACTTTTGCACTTGTATTAGTGTGGAAAAAACACTTTTTGCACTTGTGATATTGTTGAAAAACCACTTTTCGCACTTGTGTTAGTGTTGAAAAACCACTTTTCGCACTTGTGTTAGTGTTGAAAAACCACTTTTCGCACTTGTGTTGGTGCAGGAAACCACTTTTGCACTTGTATTAGTGTGGAAAAACCACTTTTCGCACTTGTGTTAGTGTTGAAAAACCACTTTTCGCACTTGCGTTAGTGTTGAAAAACCACTTTTCGCACTTGTGTTGGTGCAGGAAACCACTTTTGCACTTGCAATAGTGTGGAAAAAACACTTTTTGCACTTGTGATAGTGTTGAAAAAACACTTTTCGCACTTGTGTTAGTGTTGAAAAACCACTTTTCGCACTTGTGTTAGTGTTGAAAAACCACTTTTCGCACTTGTGTTGGTGCAGGAAACCACTTTTGCACTTGTATAAGTGTGGAAAAAACACTTTTTGCACTTGTGATAGTGTTGAAAACCACTTTTCGCACTTGTGTTAGTGTTGAAAAACCACTTTTCGCACTTGTGTTAGTGTTGAAAAACCACTTTTCGCACTTGTGTTGGTGCAGGAAACCACTTTTGCACTTGTATTATTGTGGAAAAAACACTTTTTGCACTTGTGATAGTGTTGAAAAACCACTTTTCGCACTTGTGTTAGTGTTGAAAAACCACTTTTCGCACTTGTGTTAGTGTTGAAAAACCACTTTTCGCACCTGTGTTGGGGAGGAAACCACTTTTTCACTTGTATTAGTGTGGAAAAAACACTTTTTGCACTTGTGATAGTGTTGAAAAACCACTTTTCGCACTTGTGTTAGTGTTGAAAAACCAGTTTTCGCGCTTGTGTTGGTGCAGGAAACCACTTTTGCACTTGTATTAGTGTGGAAAAAACACTTTTTGCACTTGTGATAGTGTTGAAAAACCACTTTTCGCACTTGTGTTAGTGTTGAAAAACCACTTTCGCACTTGTGTTGGTGCAGGAAACCACTTTTGCACTTGTATTAGTGTGGAAAAACCACTTTTCGCACTTGTGTTAGTGTTGAAAAACCACTTTTCGCACTTTTGTTAGTGTTGAAAAACCACTTTTCGCACTTGTGTTGGTGCAGGAAACCACTTTTGCACTTGTATTAGTGTGGAAAAACCACTTTTCGCACTTGTGTTAGTGTTGAAAAACCACTTTTCGCACTTGTGTTGGTGCAGGAAACCACTTTTGCACTTGTATTAGTGTGGAAAAAACACTTTTTGCACTTGTGATAGTGTTGAAAAACCACTTTTCGCACTTGTGTTAGTGTTGAAAAACCACTTTTCGCACTTGTGTTAGTATTGAAATACCACTTTTCGCACTTGTGTTGGTGCAGGAAACCACTTTTGCACTTGTATTAGTGTGGAAAAAACACTTTTCGCACTTGTGTTAGTGTGGAAAAACCACTTTTCGCACTTGTGTTAGTGTTGAAAAACCACTTTTCGCACTTGTGTTAGTGTTGAAAAACCACTTTTCGCACTTGTGTTGGTGCAGGAAACCACTTTTGCACTTGTATTAGTGTGGAAAAAACACTTTTCGCACTTGTGTTAGTGTTCAAAAACCACTTTTCGCACTTGTGTTAGTGTTGAAAAACCACTTTTCGCACTTGTGTTAGTGTTGAAAAACCACTTTTCGCACTTGTGTTGGTGCAGGAAACCACTTTTGCACTTGTAGTAGTGTGGAAAAAACACTTTTCGCACTTGTGTTAGTGTTGAAAAACCACTTTTGCACTTGTATTAGTGTGGAAAAACACTTTTTGCAATTGTGATAGTGTTGAAAAACCACTTTTTGCACTTGTGTTAGTGTTGAAAAACCACTTTTTGCACTTGTGTTAGTGTTGAAAAACCACTTTTCGCACTTGTGTTAGTGTTGAAAAACCACTTTTCGCGCTTGTGTTAGTGTAGAAAAACCACTTTTCGCACTTGTGTTGGTGCAGGAAACCACTTTTGCACTTGGATTAGTGTGGAAAAACCACTTTTCGCACTTGTGTTAGTGTTGAAAAACCACTTTTCGCACTTGTGTTGGTGCAGGAATCCACTTTTGCACTTGTATTAGTGTGGAAAAACCACTTTTTGCACTTGTATTAGTGTGGAAAAAACACTTTTTGGACTTGTGATAGTGTTGAAAAACCACTTTTCGCACTTGTGTTAGTGTTGAAAAACCACATTTCGCACTTGCGTTGGTACAGGAAACCACTTTTGCACTTGTTTTAGTGTGGAAAAACCACTTTTCGCACTTGTGTTAGTGTTGAAAAACCACTTTTCGCACTTATGTTAGTGTTGAAAAACCACTTTTCGCACTTGTGTTAGTGTTGAAAAACCACTTTTCGCACCTGTGTTGGTGCAGGAAACCACTTTTGCACTTGTATTAGTGTGGAAAAACACTTTTCGCACTTGTGTTAGTGTTGAAAAACCACTTTTCGCACTTGTGTTAGTGTTGAAAAACCACTTTTCGCACTTGTGTTAGTGTTGAAAAACCACTTTTCGCACTTGTGTTGGTGCAGGAAACCACTTTTGCACTTGTAGTAGTGTTGAAAAACCACTTTTGCACTTGTATTAGTGTGGAAAAACACTTTTTGCACTTGTGATAGTGTTGAAAAACCATTTTCGCACTTGTGTTAGTGTTGAAAAACCACTTTTCGCACTTGTGTTAGTGTTGAAAAACCACTTTTCGCACTTGTTGGTGCAGGAAACCACTTTTGCACTTGGATTAGTGTGGAAAAAACACTTTTCGCACTTGTGTTAGTGTTGAAAAACCACTTTTCGCACTTGTGTTAGTGTTGAAAAACCACTTTTCGCACTTGTGTTGGTGCAGGAAACCACTGTTGCACTTGTATTATTGTGGAAAAAAACACTTTTCGCACTTGTGTTGGTGTTGAAAAAACACTTTTTGCACTTGTGATAGTGTTGAAAAACCACTTTTCGCACTTGTGTTAGTATTGAAATACCACTTTTCGCACTTGTGTTGGTGCAGGAAACCACTTTTGCACTTGTATTAGTGTGGAAAAAACACTTTTCGCACTTGTGTTAGTGTGGAAAAACCACTTTTCGCACTTGTGTTAGTGTTGAAAAACCACTTTTCGCACTTGTGTTAGTGTTGAAAAACCACTTTTCGCACTTGTGTTGGTGCAGGAAACCACTTTTGCACTTGTATTAGTGTGGAAAAAACACTTTTCGCACTTGTGTTAGTGTTCAAAAACCACTTTTCGCACTTGTGTTAGTGTTGAAAAACCACTTTTCGCACTTGTGTTAGTGTTGAAAAACCACTTTTCGCACTTGTGTTGGTGCAGAAAACCACTTTTGCACTTGTAGTAGTGTGGAAAAAACACTTTTCGCACTTGTGTTAGTGTTGAAAAACCACTTTTGCACTTGTATTAGTGTGGAAAAACACTTTTTGCAATTGTGATAGTGTTGAAAAACCACTTTTTGCACTTGTGTTAGTGTTGAAAAACCACTTTTTGCACTTGTGTTAGTGTTGAAAAACCACTTTTCGCACTTGTGTTAGTGTTGAAAAACACTTTTCGCGCTTGTGTTAGTGTTGAAAAACCACTTTTCGCACTTGTGTTGGTGCAGGAAACCACTTTTGCACTTGGATTAGTGTGGAAAAACCACTTTTCGCACTTGTGTTAGTGTTGAAAAACCACTTTTCGCACTTGTGTTGGTGCAGGAAACCACTTTTGCACTTGTATTAGTGTGGAAAAACCACTTTTTGCACTTGTGATATTGTTGAAAAACCACTTTTCGCACTTGTGTTAGTGTTGAAAAACCACTTTTCGCACTTGTGTTGGTGCAGGAAACCACTTTTGCACTTGTATTAGTGTGGAAAAAACACTTTTTGGACTTGTGATAGTGTTGAAAAACCACTTTTCGCACTTGTGTTAGTGTTGAAAAACCACATTTCGCACTTGCGTTGGTACAGGAAACCACTTTTGCACTTGTTTTAGTGTGGAAAAACCACTTTTCGCACTTCTGTTAGTGTTGAAAAACCACTTTTCGCACTTATGTTAGTGTTGAAAAACCACTTTTCGCACTTGTGTTAGTGTTGAAAAACCACTTTTCGCACCTGTGTTGGTGCAGGAAACCACTTTTGCACTTGTATTAGTGTGGAAAAAACACTTTTCGCACTTGTGTTAGTGTTGAAAAACCACTTTTCGCACTTGTGTTAGTGTTGAAAAACCACTTTTCGCACTTGTGTTAGTGTTGAAAAACCACTTTTCGCACTTGTGTTGGTGCAGGAAACCACTTTTGCACTTGTAGTAGTGTTGAATAACCACTTTTGCACTTGTATTAGTGTGGAAAAACACTTTTTGCACTTGTGATAGTGTTGAAAAACCATTTTCGCACTTGTGTTAGTGTTGAAAAACCACTTTTCGCACTTGTGTTAGTGTTGAAAAACCACTTTTCGCACTTGTTGGTGCAGGAAACCACTTTTGCACTTGGATTACTGTGGAAAAAACACTTTTCGCACTTGTGTTAGTGTTGAAAAACCACTTTTCGCACTTGTGTTAGTGTTGAAAAACCACTTTTCGCACTTGTGTTGGTGCAGGAAACCACTGTTGCACTTGTATTATTGTGGAAAAAACACTTTTCGCACTTGTGTTGGTGTTGAAAAAACACTTTTTGCACTTGTGATAGTGTTGAAAAACCACTTTTCGCACTTGTGTTAGTGTTGAAAAACCACTTTTCGCACTTGTGTTGGTGCAGGAAACCACTTTTGCACTTGGATTAGTGTGGAAAAAACACTTTTCGCAGTTGTGTTGGTGTTGAAAAAACACTTTTTGCACTTGTGATAGTGTTGAAAAACCACTTTTCGCACTTGTGATAGTGTTGAAAAAACACTTTTCGCACATGTGTTAGTGTTGAAAAACCACTTTTCGCACTTGTGTTGGTGCAGGAAACCACTTTTGCACTTGTATTAGTGTGGAAAAAACACTTTTCGCACTTGTGTTAGTGTTGAAAAACCACTTTTCTCACTTGTGTTGGTGTTGAAAAAACACTTTTTGCACTTGTGATAGTGTTGAAACACCACTGTTCGCACTTGTGTTGGTGCAGGAAACCACTTTTGCACTTGTATTAGTGTGGAAAAACCACTTTTCGCACTTGTGTTAGTGTTGAAAAACCACTTTTCGCACTTGTGTTAGTGTTGAAAAACCACTTTTCGCACTTGTGTTGGTGCAGGAAACCACTTTTGCACTTGTATTAGTGTGGAAAAAACACTTTTCGCACTTGTGTTAGTGTTCAAAAACCACTTTTCGCACTTGTGTTGGTGCAGGAAACCACTTTTGCACTTGTATTAGTGTGGAAAAACCACTTTTCGCACTTGTGTTGGTGTTGAAAAACCACTTTTCGCACTTGTGTTAGTGTTGAAAAACCACTTTTCGCACTTGTGTTAGTGTTGAAAAACCACTTTTCGCACTTGTGTTGGTGCAGGAAACCACTTTTGTACTTGTATCAGTGTGGAAAACCACTTTTTGCACTTGTGATATTGTTGAAAAACCACTTTTCGCACTTGTGTTAGTGTTGAAAAACCACTTTTCGCACTTGTGTTAGTGTTGAAAAACCACTTTTCGCACTTGTGTTGGTGCAGGAAACCACTTTTGCACTTGTATTAGTGTGGAAAAAACACTTTTCGCACTTGTGTTAGTGTTCAAAAACCACTTTTCGCACTTGTGTTAGTGTTGAAAAACCACTTTTCGCACTTGTGTTAGTGTTGAAAAACCACTTTTCGCACTTGTGTTGGTGCAGGAAACCACTTTTGCACTTGCAGTAGTGTGGAAAAAACACTTTTCGCACTTGTGTTAGTGTTAAAAAACCACTTTTGCACTTGTATTAGTGTGGAAAAACACTTTTTGCAATTGTGATAGTGTTGAAAAACCACTTTTTGCACTTGTGTTAGTGTTGAAAAACCACTTTTTGCACTTGTGTTAGTGTTGAAAAACCACTTTTCGCACTTGTGTTAGTGTTGAAAAACCACTTTTCGCGCTTGTGTTAGTGTTGAAAAACCACTTTTCGCACTTGTGTTGGTGCAGGAAACCACTTTTGCACTTGGATTAGTGTGGAAAAACCACTTTTCGCACTTGTGTTAGTGTTGAAAAACCACTTTTCGCACTTGTGTTGGTGCAGGAAACCACTTTTGCACTTGTATTAGTGTGGAAAAACCACTTTTTGCACTTGTGATATTGTTGAAAAACCACTTTTCGCACTTGTGTTAGTGTTGAAAAACCACTTTTCGCACTTGTGTTGGTGCAGGAAACCACTTTTGCACTTGTATTAGTGTGGAAAAAACACTTTTTGGACTTGTGATAGTGTTGAAAAACCACTTTTCGCACTTGTGTTAGTGTTGAAAAACCACATTTCGCACTTGCGTTGGTACAGGAAACCACTTTTGCACTTGTTTTAGTGTGGAAAAACCACTTTTCGCACTTGTGTTAGTGTTGAAAAACCACTTTTCGCACTTATGTTAGTGTTGAAAAACCACTTTTCGCACTTGTGTTAGTGTTGAAAAACCACTTTTCGCACCTGTGTTGGTGCAGGAAACCACTTTTGCACTTGTATTAGTGTGGAAAAAACACTTTTCGCACTTGTGTTAGTGTTGAAAAACCACTTTTCGCACTTGTGTTAGTGTTGAAAAACCACTTTTCGCACTTGTGTTAGTGTTGAAAAACCACTTTTCGCACTTGTGTTGGGGCAGGAAACCACTTTTGCACTTGTAGTAGTGTTGAAAAACCACTTTTGCACTTGTATTAGTGTGGAAAAACACTTTTTGCACTTGTGATAGTGTTGAAAAACCATTTTCGCACTTGTGTTAGTGTTGAAAAACCACTTTTCGCACTTGTGTTAGTGTTGAAAAACCACTTTTCGCACTTGTTGGTGCAGGAAACCACTTTTGCACTTGGATTAGTGTGGAAAAAACACTTTTCGCACTTGTGTTAGTGTTGAAAAAACCACTTTTCGCACTTGTGTTAGTGTTGAAAAACCACTTTTCGCACTTGTGTTGGTGCAGGAAACCACTGTTGCACTTGTATTATTGTGGAAAAACACTTTTTGCACTTGTGTTGGTGTTGAAAAAAACACTTTTTGCACTTGTGATAGTGTTGAAAAACCACTTTTCGCACTTGTGTTAGTGTTGAAAAACCACTTTTCGCACTTGTGTTGGTGCAGGAAACCACTTTTGCACTTGGATTAGTGTGGAAAAAACACTTTTCGCACTTGTGTTGGTGTTGAAAAAAGACTTTTTGCACTTGTGATAGTGTTGAAAAACCACTTTTCGCACTTGTGATAGTGTTGAAAAAACACTTTTCGCACATGTGTTAGTGTTGAAAAACCACTTTTCGCACTTGTGTTGGTGCAGGAAACCACTTTTGCACTTGTATTAGTGTGGAAAAAAACACTTTTCGCACTTGTGTTAGTGTTGAAAAACCACTTTTCTCACTTGTGTTGGTGTTGAAAAAACACTTTTTGCACTTGTGATAGTGTTGAAACACCACTGTTCGCACTTGTGTTGGTGCAGGAAACCACTTTTGCACTTGTATTAGTGTGGAAAAACCACTTTTCGCACTTGTGTTAGTGTTGAAAAACCACTTTTCGCACTTGTGTTAGTGTTGAAAAACCACTTTTCGCACTTGTGTTAGTGTTGAAAAACCACTTTTCGCACTTGTGTTAGTGTTGAAAAACCACTTTTCGCACTTGTGTTGGTGCAGGAAACCACTTTTGCACTTGTATTAGTGTGGAAAAAACACTTTTTGCACTTGTGATAGTGTTGAAAAACCACTTTTCGCACTTGTGTTAGTGTTGAAAAACCACTTTTCGCACTTGTGTTGGTGCAGGAAACCACTTTTGCACTTGTATTAGTGTGGGAAAACCACTTTTTGCACTTGTGATATTGTTGAAAAACCACTTTTCGCACTTGTGTTAGTGTTGAAAAACCACTTTTCGCACTTGTGTTAGTGTTGAAAAACCACTTTTCGCACTTGTGTTGGTGCAGGAAACCACTTTTGCACTTGTATTAGTGTGGAAAAAACACTTTTTGCACTTGTGATAGTGTTGAAAAACCACTTTTCGCACTTGTGTTAGTGTTGAAAAACCACATTTCGCACTTGCGTTGGTACAGGAAACCACTTTTGCACTTGTTTTAGTGTGGAAAAACCACTTTTCGCACTTGTGTTAGTGTTGAAAAACCACTTTTTGCACTTATGTTAGTGTTGAAAAACCACTTTTCGCACTTGTGTTAGTGTTGAAAAACCACTTTTCGCACTTGTGTTGGTGCAGGAAACCACTTTTGCACTTGTATTAGTGTGGAAAAAACACTTTTCGCACTTGTGTTAGTGTTGAAAAACCACTTTTCGCAATTGTGTTAGTGTTGAAAAACCACTTTTCGCACTTGTGTTAGTGTTGAAAAACCACTTTTTGCACTTGTGTTGGTGCAGGAAACCACTTTTGCACTTGTAGTAGTGTGGAAAAAACACTTTTCACACTTGTGTTAGTGTTGAAAAACCACTTTTCGCACTTGTGTTAATGTTGAAAAACCACTTTTCGCACTTGTGTTAGTGCAGGAAACCACTTTTGCACTTGGATTAGTGTGGAAAAAACACATTTCGCACTTGTGTTAGTGTTGAAAAACCACTTTTCGCACTTGTGTTGGTGCAGGAAACCACTGTTGCACTTGTATTATTGTGGAAAAAACACTTTTCGCACTTGTGTTGGTGTTGAAAAAACACTTTTTGCACTTGTGATAGTGTTGAAAAACCACTTTTCGCACTTGTGATAGTGTTGAAAAAACACTTTTTGCACTTGTGATAGTGTTGAAACACCACTTTTCGCACTTGTGTTGGTGCTGGAAACCACTTTTGCACTTGTATTAGTGTGGAAAAAACACTTTTCGCACTTGTGTTAGTGTTGAAAAACCACTTTTCACACTTGTGTTAGTGTTGAAAAACCACTTTTTGCACTTGTGTTGGTGCAGTAAACCACTTTTGCACTTGTATTAGTGTGGAAAAAACACTTTTCGCATTTGTGTTAGTGTTGAAAAACCACTTTTCGCACTTGTGTTAGTGTTGAAAAACCACTTTTCGCACTTGTGTTGGTGCAGGAAACCACTTTTGCACTTGTATTAGTGTGGAAAAAACACTTTTTGCACTTGTAATATTGTTGAAAAACCACTTTTCACACTTGTGTTAGTGTTGAAAAACCACTTTTCGCACTTGTGTTGGTGCAGGAAACCACTTTTGCACTTGTATTAGTGTGGAAAAAACACTTTTTGCACTTGTGATAGTGTTGAAAAACCACTTTTTGCACTTGTGTTAGTGTTGAAAAACCACTTTTCGCACTTGCGTTGGTACAGGAAACCACTTTTGCACTTGTATTAGTGTGGAAAAACCACTTTTCGCACTTGTGTTAGTGTTGAAAAACCACTTTTCGCACTTGTGTTAGTGTTGAAAAACCACTTTTCACACTTGTGTTGGTGCAGGAAACCACTTTTGCACTTGTATTAGTGTGGAAAAAACACTTTTCGCACTTGTGTTAGTGTTGAAAAACCACTTTTTGCACTTGTGTTAGTGTTGAAAAACCACTTTTCGCACTTATGTTAGTGTTGAAAAACCACTTTTCGCACTTGTGTTGATGCAGGAAACCACTTTTGCACTTGTATTAGTGTGGAAAAAACACTTTTTGCACTTGTGATATTGTTGAAAAACCACTTTTAAACACTTGTGTTAGTGTTTAAAAACCACTTTTCGCACTTGTGTTGGTGCAGGAAACCACTTTTGCACTTGTATTAGTGTGGAAAAAACACTTTTTGCACTTGTGATAGTGTTGAAAAACCACTTTTCGCACTTGTTTTAGTGTTGAAAAACCACATTTCGCACTTGCGTTGGTGCAGGAAACCACTTTTGCACTTGTATTAGTGTTGAAAAACCACTTTTCGCACTTGTGTTAGTGTTGAAAAACCACTTTTCGCACTTGTGTTGGTGCAGGAAACCACTTTTGTACTTGTATTAGTGTGGAAAACCACTTTTTGCACTTGTGATATTGTTGAAAAACCACTTTTCGCACTTATGTTAGTGTTGAAAAACCACTTTTCGCACTTGTGTTAGTGTTGAAAAACCACTTTTCGCACTTGTGTTGGTGCAGGAAACCACTTTTGCACTTGTATTAGTGTGGAAAAAACACTTTTCGCACTTGTGTTAGTGTTCAAAAACCACTTTTCGCACTTGTGTTAGTGTTGAAAAACCACTTTTCGCACTTGTGTTAGTGTTGAAAAAACCATTTTTCGCACTTGTGTTAGTGTTGAAAAACCACTTTTCGCACTTGTGTTAGTGTTGAAAAACCACTTTTCGCACTTGTGTTGGTGCAGGAAACCACTTTTGCACTTGTCGTAGTGTGGAAAAAACACTTTTCGCACTTGTGTTAGTGTTGAAAAACCACTTTTGCACTTGTATTAGTGTGGAAAAACACTTTTTGCACTTGTGATAGTGTTGAAAAACCACTTTTCGCACTTGTGTTAGTGTTGAAAAACCACTTTTCGCACTTGTGTTAGTGTTGAAAAACCACTTTTCGCACTTGTGTTGGTGCAGGAAACCACTTTTGCACTTGGATTAGTGTGGAAAAAAACACTTTTCGCACTTGTGTTAGTGTTGAAAAACCACTTTTCGCACTTGTGTTAGTGTTGAAAAACCACTTTTCGCACTTGTGTTAGTGTTGAAAAACCACTTTTCGCACTTGTGTTGGTGCAGGAAACCACTTTTGCACTTGTATTAGTGTGGAAAAAACACTTTTTGCACTTGTGATATTGTTGAAAAACCACTTTTCGCACTTGTGTTAGTGTTGAAAAACCACTTTTCGCAATTGTGTTGGTGCAGGAAACCACTTTCGCACTTGTGGTGGTGCTGGAAACCACTTTTGCACTTGTATTAGTGTGGAAAAAACACTTTTCGCACTTGTGTTAGTGTTGAAAAACCACTTTTCACACTTGTGTTAGTGTTGAAAAACCACTTTTCGCACTTGTGTAGGTGTTGAAAAAACACTTTTTGCACTTGTGTTGGTGCAGGAAACCACTTTTGCACTTGTATTAGTGTGGAAAAAACACTTTTTGCACTTGTGTTAGTGCAGGAAACCACTTTTGCACTTGGATTAGTGTGGAAAAAACACTTTTCGCACTTGTGTTAGTGTTGAAAAACCACTTTTCGCACTTGTGTTAGTGTTGAAAAACCACTTTTCGCACCTGTGTTGGTGCAGGAAACCACTGTTGCACTTGTATTATTGTGGAAAAAACACTTTTCGCACTTGTGTTGGTGTTGAAAAAACACTTTTTGCACTTGTGATAGTGTTGAAAAACCACTTTTCGCACTTGTGATAGTGTTGAAAAAACACTTTACGCACTTGTGTTAGTGTTGAAAAACCACTTTTCGCACTTGTGTTAGTGTTGAAAAATCACTTTTCTCACTTGTGTTGGTGTTGAAAAAACACTTTTTGCACTTGTGATAGTGTTGAAACACCACTTTTCGCACTTGTGTTGGTGCTGGAAACCACTTTTGCACTTATATTAGTGTGGAAAAAACACTTTTCGCACTTGTGTTAGTGTTGAAAAACCACTTTTCACACTTGTGTTAGTGTTGAAAAACCACTTTTCGCACTTGTGTTGGTGTTGAAAAAACACTTTTTGCACTTGTGTTGGTGCAGGAAACCACTTTTGCACTTGTATTAGTGTGGAAAAAACACTTTTCGCACTTGTGTTAGTGTTGAAAAACCACTTTTCGCACTTGTGTTAGTGTTGAAAAACCACTTTTCGCACTTGTGTTAGTGTTGAAAAACCACTTTTCGCACTTGTGTTGGTGCAGGAAACCACTTTTGCACTTGTATTAGTGTGGAAAAAACACTTTTTGCACTTGTGATATTGTTGAAAAAACCACTTTTCGCACTTGTGTTAGTGTTGAAAAACAACTTTTCGCAATTGTGTTGGTGCAGGAAACCACTTTCGCACTTGTAGTGGTGCTGGAAACCACTTTTGCACTTGTATTAGTGTGGAAAAAACACTTCGCACTTGTGTTAGTGTTGAAAAACCACTTTTCGCACTTGTGTTAGTGTTGAAAAACCACTTTTCGCACTTGTGTTGGTGCAGGAAACCACTTTTGCACTTGTATTAGTGTGGAAAAAACACTTTTTGCACTTGTGATATTGTTGAAAAACCACTTTTCACACTTGTGTTAGTGTTGAAAAACCACTTTTCGCACTTGTATTAGTGTGGAAAAAACACTTTTCGCACTTGTGTTAGTGTTGAAAAACCACTTTTCGCACTTGTGTTAGTGTTGAAAAACCACTTTTCGCACTTGTGTTAGTGTTGAAAAACCACTTTTCGCACTTGTGTTAGTGTTGAAAAACCACTTTTCGCACTTGTGTTAGTGTTGAAAAACCACTTTTCGCACTTGTGTTAGTGTTGAAAAACCACTTTTCGCACTTGCGTTGGTGCAGAAAACCACTTTTGCACTTGTATTAGTGTGGAAAAACCACTTTTCGCACTTGTGTTAGTGTTGAAAAACCACTTTTCACACTTGTGTTGGTGCAGGAAACCACTTTTGCACTTGTATTAGTGTGGAAAAAACACTTTTCGCACTTGTGTTAGTGTTGAAAAACCACTTTTCGCACTTGTGTTAGTGTTGAAAAACCACTTTTCGCACTTGTGTTAGTGTTGAAAAACCACTTTTCGCACTTGTGTTGGTGCAGGAAACCACTTTTGCACTTGTATTAGTGTGGAAAAAACACTTTTTGCACTTGTGATATTGTTGAAAAACCACTTTTAAACACTTGTGTTAGTGTTTAAAAACCACTTTTCGCACTTGTGTTGGTGCAGGAAACCACTTTTGCACTTGTATTAGTGTGGAAAAAACACTTTTTGCACTTGTGATATTGTTGAAAAACCACTTTTCGCACTTGTGTTAGTGTTGAAAAACCACTTTTCGCACTTGTGTTGGTGCATGAAACCACTTTTGCACTTGTATTAGTGTGGAAAAAACACTTTTCGCACTTGTGTTAGTGTTCAAAAACCACTTTTCGCACTTGTGTTGGTGCAGGAAACCACTTTTGCACTTGTATTAGTGTGGAAAAAACACTTTTTGCACTTGTGATAGTGTTGAAAAACCACTTTTCGCACTTGTTTTAGTGTTGAAAAACCACTTTTCACACTTGCGTTGGTGCAGGAAACCACTTTTGCACATGTATTAGTGTGGAAAAACCACTTTTCGCACTTGTGTTGGTGTTGAAAAACCACTTTTCGCACTTGTGTTAGTGTTGAAAAACCACTTTTCGCACTTGTGTTGGTGCAGGAATCCACTTTTGTACTTGTATCAGTGTGGAAAACCACTTTTTGCACTTGTGATATTGTTGAAAAACCACTTTGCGCACTTGTGTTAGTGTTGAAAAACCACTTTTCGCACTTGTGTTAGTGTTGAAAAACCACTTCTCGCACTTGTGTTGGTGCAGGAAACCACTTTTGCACTTGTATTAGTGTGGGAAAAACACTTTTCGCACTTGTGTTAGTGTTCAAAAACCACTTTTCGCACTTGTGTTAGTGTTGAAAAACCACTTTTCGCACTTGTGTTAGTGTTGAAAAACCACTTTTCGCACTTGTGTTAGTGTTGAAAAACCACTTTTCGCACTTGTGTTGGTGCAGGAAACCACTTTTGCACTTGTAGTAGTGTGGAAAAAACACTTTTCGCACTTGTGTTAGTGTTGAAAAACCACTTTTGCACTTGTATTAGTGTGGAAAAACACTTTTTGCAATTGTGATAGTGTTGAAAAACCACTTTTTGCACTTGTGTTAGTGTTGAAAAACCACTTTTTGCACTTGTGTTAGTGTTGAAAAACCACTTTTCGCACTTGTGTTGGTGCAGGAAACCACTTTTGCACTTGTATTAGTGTGGAAAAACACTTTTTGCAATTGTGATAGTGTTGAAAAACCACTTTTCGCACTTGTGTTAGTGTTGAAAAACCACTTTTCGCACTTGTGTTAGTGTTCAAAAACCACTTTTCGCACTTGTGTTAGTGTTGAAAAACCACTTTTCGCACCTGTGTTGGTGCAGGAAACCACTGTTGCACTTGTATTATTGTGGAAAAAACACTTTTCGCACTTGTGTTGGTGTTGAAAAAACACTTTTTGCACTTGTGATAGTGTTGAAAAACCACTTTTCGCACTTGTGATAGTGTTGAAAAACCACTTTTCGCACTTGTGATAGTGTTGAAAAAACACTTTTCGCACTTGTGTTAGTGTTGAAAAACCACTTTTCGCACTTGTGTTGGTGCAGGAAACCACTTTTGCACTTGTATTAGTGTGGAAAAAACACTTTTCGCACTTGTGTTAGTGTTGAAAAACCACTTTTCGCACTTGTGTTAGTGTTGAAAAACCACTTTTCGCACTTGTGTTGGTGCAGGAAACCACTTTTGCACTTGGATTAGTGTGGAAAAAACACTTTTCGCGCTTGTGTTAGTGTTGAAAAACCACTTTTCGCACTTGTGTTAGTGTTGAAAAACCACTTTTCGCACTTGTGTTGGTGCAGGAAACCACTTTTGCACTTGGATAAGTGTGGAAAAAACACTTTTCGCACTTGTGTTAGTGTTGAAAAACCACTTTTCGCACTTGTGTTAGTGTTGAAAAACCACTTTTCGCACCTGTGTTTGTTGGTGCAGGAAACCACTGTTGCACTTGTATTATTGTGGAAAAAACACTTTTTGCACTTGTGTTGGTGTTGAAAAAACACTTTTTGCACATGTGATAGTGTTGAAAAACCACTTTTCGCACTTGTGATAGTGTTGAAAAACCACTTTTCGCACTTGTGTTGGTGCTGGAAACCACTTTTGCACTTGTATTAGTGTGGGAAAAACACTTTTCGCACTTGTGTTAGTGTTGAAAAACCACTTTTCACACTTGTGTTGGTGTTGAAAAAACACTTTTTGCACTTGTGTTGGTGCAGGAAACCACTTTTGCACTTGTATTAGTGTGGAAAAAACACTTTTCGCACTTGTGTTAGTGTTGAAAAACCACTTTTCGCACTTGTGTTAGTGTTGAAAAACCACTTTTCACACTTGTGTTAGTGTTGAAAAACCACTTTTCGCACTTGTGTTAGTGTTGAAAAACCACTTTTCGCACTTGTGTTGGTGCAGGAAACCACTTTTGCACTTGGATTAGTGTGGAAAAAACACTTTTCGCACTTGTGTTAGTGTTGAAAAACCACTTTTCGCACTTGTGTTAGTGTTGAAAAACCACTTTTCGCACTTGTGTTGGTGCAGGAAACCACTTTTGCACTTGGATTAGTGTGGAAAAAACACTTTTCGCACTTGTGTTAGTGTTGAAAAACCACTTTTCGCACTTGTGTTAGTGTTGAAAAACCACTTTTCGCACCTGTGTTTGTTGGTGCAGGAAACCACTGTTGCACTTGTATTATTGTGGAAAAAACACTTTTCGCACTTGTGTTGGTGTTGAAAAAACACTTTTTGCACTTGTGATAGTGTTGAAAAACCACTTTTCGCACTTGTGATAGTGTTGAAAAAACACTTTTCGCACTTGTGTTGGTGCAGGAAACCACTTTTGCACATGTATTAGTGTGGAAAAACCACTTTTCGCACTTGTGTTGGTGTTGAAAAACCACTTTTTGCACTTGTGTTAGTGTTGAAAAACCACTTTTCGCACTTGTGTTGGTGCAGGAATCCACTTTTGTACTTGTATCAGTGTGGAAAACCACTTTTTGCACTTGTGATATTGTTGAAAAACCACTTTGCGCACTTGTGTTAGTGTTGAAAAACCACTTTTCGCACTTGTGTTAGTGTTGAAAAACCACTTCTCGCACTTGTGTTGGTGCAGGAAACCACTTTTGCACTTGTATTAGTGTGGGAAAAACACTTTTCGCACTTGTGTTAGTGTTCAAAAACCACTTTTCGCACTTGTGTTAGTGTTGAAAAACCACTTTTCGCACTTGTGTTAGTGTTGAAAAACCACTTTTCGCACTTGTGTTAGTGTTGAAAAACCACTTTTCGCACTTGTGTTGGTGCAGGAAACCACTTTTGCACTTGTAGTAGTGTGGAAAAAACACTTTTCGCACTTGTGTTAGTGTTGAAAAACCACTTTTGCACTTGTATTAGTGTGGAAAAACACTTTTTGCAATTGTGATAGTGTTGAAAAACCACTTTTTGCACTTGTGTTAGTGTTGAAAAACCACTTTTTGCACTTGTGTTAGTGTTGAAAAACCACTTTTCGCACTTGTGTTGGTGCAGGAAACCACTTTTGCACTTGTATTAGTGTGGAAAAACACTTTTTGCAATTGTGATAGTGTTGAAAAACCACTTTTCGCACTTGTGTTAGTGTTGAAAAACCACTTTTCGCACTTGTGTTAGTGTTCAAAAACCACTTTTCGCACTTGTGTTAGTGTTGAAAAACCACTTTTCGCACCTGTGTTGGTGCAGGAAACCACTGTTGCACTTGTATTATTGTGGAAAAAACACTTTTCGCACTTGTGTTGGTGTTGAAAAAACACTTTTTGCACTTGTGATAGTGTTGAAAAACCACTTTTCGCACTTGTGATAGTGTTGAAAAACCACTTTTCGCACTTGTGATAGTGTTGAAAAAACACTTTTCGCACTTGTGTTAGTGTTGAAAAACCACTTTTCGCACTTGTGTTGGTGCAGGAAACCACTTTTGCACTTGTATTAGTGTGGAAAAAACACTTTTCGCACTTGTGTTAGTGTTGAAAAACCACTTTTCGCACTTGTGTTAGTGTTGAAAAACCACTTTTCGCACTTGTGTTGGTGCAGGAAACCACTTTTGCACTTGGATTAGTGTGGAAAAAACACTTTTCGCGCTTGTGTTAGTGTTGAAAAACCACTTTTCGCACTTGTGTTAGTGTTGAAAAACCACTTTTCGCACTTGTGTTGGTGCAGGAAACCACTTTTGCACTTGGATAAGTGTGGAAAAAACACTTTTCGCACTTGTGTTAGTGTTGAAAAACCACTTTTCGCACTTGTGTTAGTGTTGAAAAACCACTTTTCGCACCTGTGTTTGTTGGTGCAGGAAACCACTGTTGCACTTGTATTATTGTGGAAAAAACACTTTTTGCACTTGTGTTGGTGTTGAAAAAACACTTTTTGCACATGTGATAGTGTTGAAAAACCACTTTTCGCACTTGTGATAGTGTTGAAAAACCACTTTTCGCACTTGTGTTGGTGCTGGAAACCACTTTTGCACTTGTATTAGTGTGGGAAAAACACTTTTCGCACTTGTGTTAGTGTTGAAAAACCACTTTTCACACTTGTGTTGGTGTTGAAAAAACACTTTTTGCACTTGTGTTGGTGCAGGAAACCACTTTTGCACTTGTATTAGTGTGGAAAAAACACTTTTCGCACTTGTGTTAGTGTTGAAAAACCACTTTTCGCACTTGTGTTAGTGTTGAAAAACCACTTTTCACACTTGTGTTAGTGTTGAAAAACCACTTTTCGCACTTGTGTTAGTGTTGAAAAACCACTTTTCGCACTTGTGTTGGTGCAGGAAACCACTTTTGCACTTGGATTAGTGTGGAAAAAACACTTTTCGCACTTGTGTTAGTGTTGAAAAACCACTTTTCGCACTTGTGTTAGTGTTGAAAAACCACTTTTCGCACTTGTGTTGGTGCAGGAAACCACTTTTGCACTTGGATTAGTGTGGAAAAAACACTTTTCGCACTTGTGTTAGTGTTGAAAAACCACTTTTCGCACTTGTGTTAGTGTTGAAAAACCACTTTTCGCACCTGTGTTTGTTGGTGCAGGAAACCACTGTTGCACTTGTATTATTGTGGAAAAAACACTTTTCGCACTTGTGTTGGTGTTGAAAAAACACTTTTTGCACTTGTGATAGTGTTGAAAAACCACTTTTCGCACTTGTGATAGTGTTGAAAAAACACTTTTCGCACTTGTGTTAGTGTTGAAAAACCACTTTTCGCACTTGTGTTGGTGCTGGAAACCACTTTTGCACTTGTATTAGTGTGGAAAAAACACTTTTCGCACTTGTGTTAGTGTTGAAAAACCACTTTTCACACTTGTGTTAGTGTTGAAAAACCACTTTTCGCACTTGTGTTGGTGTTGAAAAAACACTTTTTGCACTTGTGTTGGTGCAGGAAACCACTTTTGCACTTGTATTAGTGTGGAAAAAACACTTTTCGCACTTGTGTTAGTGTTGAAAAACCACTTTTCGCACTTGTGTTAGTGTTGAAAAACCACTTTTCACACTTGTGTTAGTGTTGAAAAACCACTTTTCGCACTTGTGTTGGTGCAGGAAACCACTTTTGCACTTGTATTAGTGTGGAAAAAACACTTTTTGCACTTGTGATATTGTTGAAAAACCACTTTTCACACTTGTGTTAGTGTTGAAAAACCACTTTTAGCACTTGTGTTGGTGCAGGAAACCACTTTTGCACTTGTATTAGTGTGGAAAAAACACTTTTTGCACTTGTGATAGTGTTGAAAAACCACTTTTTGCACTTGTGTTAGTGTTGAAAAACCACTTTTCGCACTTGCGTTGGTGCAGGAAACCACTTTTGCACTTGTATTAGTGTGGAAAAACCACTTTTCGCACTTGTGTTAGTGTTGAAAAACCACTTTTCGCACTTGTGTTAGTGTTGAAAAACCACTTTTCACACTTGTGTTGGTGCAGGAAACCACTTTTGCACTTGTATTAGTGTGGAAAAAACACTTTTCGCACTTGTGTTAGTGTTGAAAAACCACTTTTCGCACTTGTGTTAGTGTTGAAAAACCACTTTTCGCACTTGTGTTAGTGTTGAAAAACCACTTTTCGCACTTGTGTTGGTGCAGGAAACCACTTTTGCACTTGTATTAGTGTGGAAAAAACACTTTTTGCACTTGTGATATTGTTGAAAAACCACTTTTAAACACTTGTGTTAGTGTTTAAAAACCACTTTTCGCACTTGTGTTGGTGCAGGAAACCACTTTTGCACTTGTATTAGTGTGGAAAAAACACTTTTTGCACTTGTGATAGTGTTGAAAAACCACTTTTCGCACTTGTTTTAGTGTTGAAAAACCACTTTTCGCACTTGCGTTGGTGCAGGAAACCACTTTTGCACTTGTATTAGTGTGGAAAAACCACTTTTTGCACTTGCACTTGTGTTGGTGTTGAAAAACCACTTTTCGCACTTGTGTTAGTGTTGAAAAACCACTTTTCGCACTTGTGTTAGTGTTGAAAAACCACTTTTCGCACTTGTGTTGGTGCAGGAAACCACTTTTGTACTTGTATTAGTGTGGAAAACCACTTTATGCACTTGTGATATTGTTGAAAAACCACTTTTTGCACTTGTGTTAGTGTTGAAAAACCACTTTTCGCACTTGTGTTGGTGCAGGAAACCACTTTTGCACTTGTATTAGTGTGGAAAAAACGCTTTTCGCACTTGTGTTAGTGTTCAAAAACCACTTTTCGCACTTGTGTTGGTGCAGGGAACCACTTTTGCACTTGTATTAGTGTGGAAAAAACACTTTTTGCACTTGTGATAGTGTTGAAAAACCACTTTTCGCACTTGTTTTAGTGTTGAAAAACCACTTTTCGCACTTGCGTTGGTGCAGGAAACCACTTTTGCACTTGTATTAGTGTGGAAAAACCACTTTTCGCACTTGTGTTGGTGTTGAAAAATCACTTTTCGCACTTGTGTTAGTGTTGAAAAACCACTTTTCGCACTTGTGTTAGTGTTGAAAAACCACTTTTCGCACTTGTGTTGGTGCAGGAAACCACTTTTGCACTTGTAGTAGTGTGGAAAAAACACTTTTCGCACTTGTGTTAATGTTGAAAAACCACTTTTGCACTTGTATTAGTGTGGAAAAACACTTTTTGCAATTGTGATAGGGTTGAAAAACCACTTTTCGCACTTGTGTTAGTGTTGAAAAACCACTTTTCGCACTTGTGTTAGTGTTGAAAAACCACTTTTCGCACCTGTGTTGGTGCAGGAAACCACTGTTGCACTTGTATTATTGTGGAAAAAACACTTTTCGCACTTGTGTTGGTGTTGAAAAACCACTTTTCGCACTTGTGATAGTGTTGAAAAACCACTTTTCGCACTTGTGATAGTGTTGAAAAACCACTTTTCGCACTTGTGATAGTGTTGAAAAACCACTTTTCGCACTTGTGATAGTGTTGAAAAAACACTTTTCGCACTTGTGTTAGTGTTGAAAAACCACTTTTCGCACTTGTGTTAGTGTTGAAAAACCACTTTTCGCACCTGTGTTGGTGCAGGAAACCACTGTTGCACTTGTATTATTGTGGAAAAAACACTTTACGCACTTGTGTTGGTGTTGAAAAAACACTTTTTGCACTTGTGATAGTGTTGAAAAACCACTTTTCGCACTTGTGATAGTGTTGAAAAAACACTTTTCGCACTTGTGTTAGTGTGGAAAAAACACTTTTCGCACTTGTGATAGTGTTGAAAAACCACTTTTCGCACTTGTGATAGTGTTGAAAAACCACTTTTCGCACTTGTGATAGTGTTGAAAAAACACTTTTCGCACTTGTGTTAGTGTTGAAAAACCACTTTTCGCACTTGTGTTGGTGCAGGAAACCACTTTTGCACTTGTATTAGTGTGGAAAAAACACTTTTCGCAATTGTGTTAGTGTTGAAAAAACACTTTTCGTACTTGTGTTAGTGTTGAAAAACCACTTTTCGCACTTGTGTTAGTGTTGAAAAACCACTTTTCGCACTTGTGTTGGTGCAGGAAACCACATTTGCACTTGTATTAGTGTGGAAAAAACACTTTTTGCACTTGTGATATTGTTGAAAAACCACTTTTAAACACTTGTGTTAGTGTTGTAAAACCACTTTTCGCACTTGTGTTGGTGCAGGAAACCACTTTTGCACTTGTATTAGTGTGGAAAAAACACTTTTTGCAATTGTGATAGTGTTGAAAAACCACTTTTCGCACTTGTTTTAGTGTTGAAAAACCACTTTTCGCACTTGCGTTGGTGCAGGAAACCACTTTTGCACTTGTATTAGTGTGGAAAAACCACTTTTTGCACTTGTGTTGGTGTTGAAAAACCACTTTTCGCACTTGTGTTAGTGTTGAAAAACCACTTTTCGCACTTATGTTGGTGCAGGAAACCACTTTTGTACTTGTATTAGTGTGGAAAACCACTTTTTGCACTTGTGATATTGTTGAAAAACCACTTTTCGCACTTGTGTTGGTGCAGGAAACCACTTTTGCACTTGTGTTGGTGCAGGAAACCACTTTTGCACTTGTATTAGTGTGGAAAAAACACTTTTCGCACTTGTGTTAGTGTTCAAAAACCACTTTTCGCACTTGTGTTGGTGCAGGAAACCACTTTTGCACTTGTATTAGTGTGGAAAAACCACTTTTCGCACTTGTGTTGGTGTTGAAAAACCACTTTTTGCTCTTGTTTTAGTGTTGAAAAACCACTTTTCGCACTTGTGTTAGTGTTGAAAAACCACTTTTCGCACTTGTGTTAGTGTTGAAAAACCACTTTTCGCACTTGTGTTGGTGCAGGAAACCACTTTTGCACTTGTAGTAGTGTGGAAAAAACACTTTTCGCACTTGTGTTAATGTTGAAAAACCACTTTTGCACTTGTATTAGTGTGGAAAAACACTTTTTGCAATTGTGATAGGGTTGAAAAACCACTTTTCGCACTTGTGTTAGTGTTGAAAAACCACTTTTCGCACTTGTGTTAGTGTTGAAAAACCACTTTTCGCACCTGTGTTGGTGCAGGAAACCACTGTTGCACTTGTATTATTGTGGAAAAAACACTTTTCGCACTTGTGTTGGTGTTGAAAAACCACTTTTCGCACTTGTGATAGTGTTGAAAAACCACTTTTCGCACTTGTGATAGTGTTGAAAAACCACTTTTCGCACTTGTGATAGTGTTGAAAAACCACTTTTCGCACTTGTGATAGTGTTGAAAAAACACTTTTCGCACTTGTGTTAGTGTTGAAAAACCACTTTTCGCACTTGTGTTAGTGTTGAAAAACCACTTTTCGCACCTGTGTTGGTGCAGGAAACCACTGTTGCACTTGTATTATTGTGGAAAAAACACTTTACGCACTTGTGTTGGTGTTGAAAAAACACTTTTTGCACTTGTGATAGTGTTGAAAAACCACTTTTCGCACTTGTGATAGTGTTGAAAAAACACTTTTCGCACTTGTGTTAGTGTGGAAAAAACACTTTTCGCACTTGTGATAGTGTTGAAAAACCACTTTTCGCACTTGTGATAGTGTTGAAAAACCACTTTTCGCACTTGTGATAGTGTTGAAAAAACACTTTTCGCACTTGTGTTAGTGTTGAAAAACCACTTTTCGCACTTGTGTTGGTGCAGGAAACCACTTTTGCACTTGTATTAGTGTGGAAAAAACACTTTTCGCAATTGTGTTAGTGTTGAAAAAACACTTTTCGTACTTGTGTTAGTGTTGAAAAACCACTTTTCGCACTTGTGTTAGTGTTGAAAAACCACTTTTCGCACTTGTGTTGGTGCAGGAAACCACATTTGCACTTGTATTAGTGTGGAAAAAACACTTTTTGCACTTGTGATATTGTTGAAAAACCACTTTTAAACACTTGTGTTAGTGTTGTAAAACCACTTTTCGCACTTGTGTTGGTGCAGGAAACCACTTTTGCACTTGTATTAGTGTGGAAAAAACACTTTTTGCAATTGTGATAGTGTTGAAAAACCACTTTTCGCACTTGTTTTAGTGTTGAAAAACCACTTTTCGCACTTGCGTTGGTGCAGGAAACCACTTTTGCACTTGTATTAGTGTGGAAAAACCACTTTTTGCACTTGTGTTGGTGTTGAAAAACCACTTTTCGCACTTGTGTTAGTGTTGAAAAACCACTTTTCGCACTTATGTTGGTGCAGGAAACCACTTTTGTACTTGTATTAGTGTGGAAAACCACTTTTTGCACTTGTGATATTGTTGAAAAACCACTTTTCGCACTTGTGTTGGTGCAGGAAACCACTTTTGCACTTGTGTTGGTGCAGGAAACCACTTTTGCACTTGTATTAGTGTGGAAAAAACACTTTTCGCACTTGTGTTAGTGTTCAAAAACCACTTTTCGCACTTGTGTTGGTGCAGGAAACCACTTTTGCACTTGTATTAGTGTGGAAAAACCACTTTTCGCACTTGTGTTGGTGTTGAAAAACCACTTTTTGCTCTTGTTTTAGTGTTGAAAAACCACTTTTCGCACTTGTGTTAGTGTTGAAAAACCACTTTTCGCACTTGTGTTGGTGCAGGAAACCACTTTTGTACTTGTATCAGTGTGGAAAACCCCTTTTTGCACTTGTGATATTGTTCAAAAACCACTTTTCGCACTTGTGTTAGTGTTGAAAAACCACTTTTCGCACTTGTGTTAGTGTTGAAAAACCACTTTTTGCACTTGTGTTGGTGCAGGAAACCACTTTTGCACTTGTATTAGTGTGGAAAAAACACTTTTCGCACTTGTGTTAGTGTTCAAAAACCACTTTTTGCACTTGTGTTAGTGTTGAAAAACCACTTTTCGCACTTGTGTTGGTGCAGGAAACCACTTTTGCACTTGTATTAGTGTGGAAAAAACACTTTTTGCACTTGTGATAGTGTTGAAAAACCACTTTTTGCACTTGTGTTAGTGTTGAAAAACCACTTTTCGCACTTGCGTTGGTGCAGGAAACCACTTTTGCACTTGTATTAGTGTGGAAAAACCACTTTTCGCACTTGTGTTAGTGTTGAAAAACCACTTTTCGCACTTGTGTTAGTGTTGAAAAACCACTTTTCACACTTGTGTTGGTGCAGGAAACCACTTTTGCACTTGTATTAGTGTGGAAAAAACACTTTTCGCACTTGTGTTAGTGTTGAAAAACCACTTTTCGCACTTGTGTTAGTGTTGAAAAACCACTTTTCGCACTTGTGTTAGTGTTGAAAAACCACTTTTCGCACTTGTGTTGGTGCAGGAAACCACTTTTGCACTTGTATTAGTGTGGAAAAACACTTTTTGCACTTGTGATATTGTTGAAAAACCACTTTTAAACACTTGTGTTAGTGTTTAAAAACCACTTTTCGCACTTGTGTTGGTGCAGGAAACCACTTTTGCACTTGTATTAGTGTGGAAATAACACTTTTTGCACTTGTGATAGTGTTGAAAAACCACTTTTCGCACTTGTTTTAGTGTTGAAAAACCACTTTTCGCACTTGCGTTGGTGCAGGAAACCACTTTTGCACTTGTATTAGTGTGGAAAAACCACTTTTTGCACTTGCACTTGTGTTGGTGTTGAAAAACCACTTTTCGCACTTGTGTTAGTGTTGAAAAACCACTTTTCGCACTTGTGTTAGTGTTGAAAAACCACTTTTCGCACTTGTGTTGGTGCAGGAAACCACTTTTGTACTTGTATTAGTGTGGAAAACCACTTTTTGCACTTGTGATATTGTTGAAAAACCACTTTTTGCACTTGTGTTAGTGTTGAAAAACCACTTTTCGCACTTGTGTTGGTGCAGGAAACCACTTTTGCACTTGTATTAGTGTGGAAAAAACGCTTTTCGCACTTGTGTTAGTGTTCAAAAACCACTTTTCGCACTTGTGTTGGTGCAGGAAACCACTTTTGCACTTGTATTAGTGTGGAAAAAACACTTTTTGCACTTGTGATAGTGTTGAAAAACCACTTTTCGCACTTGTTTTAGTGTTGAAAAACCACTTTTCGCACTTGCGTTGGTGCAGGAAACCACTTTTGCACTTGTATTAGTGTGGAAAAACCACTTTTCGCACTTGTGTTGGTGTTGAAAAACCACTTTTCGCACTTGTGTTAGTGTTGAAAAACCACTTTTCGCACTTGTGTTAGTGTTGAAAAACCACTTTTCGCACTTGTGTTGGTGCAGGAAACCACTTTTGCACTTGTAGTAGTGTGGAAAAAACACTTTTCGCACTTGTGTTAGTGTTGAAAAAACACTTTTGCACTTGTATTAGTGTGGAAAAACACTTTTTGCAATTGTGATAGTGTTGAAAAACCACTTTTCGCACTTGTGTTAGTGTTGAAAAACCACTTTTCGCACTTGTGTTAGTGTTGAAAAACCACTTTTCGCACCTGTGTTGGTGCAGGAAACCACTGTTGCACTTGTATTATTGTGGAAAAAACACTTTTCGCACTTGTGTTGGTGTTGAAAAACCACTTTTCGCACTTGTGATAGTGTTGAAAAACCACTTTTCGCACTTGTGATAGTGTTGAAATACCACTTTTCGCACTTGTGATAGTGTTGAAAAACCACTTTTCGCACTTGTGATAGTGTTGAAAAAACACTTTTCGCACTTGTGTTAGTGTTGAAAAACCACTTTTCGCACTTGTGTTAGTGTTGAAAAACCACTTTTCGCACCTGTGTTGGTGCAGGAAACCACTGTTGCACTTGTATTATTGTGGAAAAAACACTTTACGCACTTGTGTTGGTGTTGAAAAAACACTTTTTGCACTTGTGATAGTGTTGAAAAACCACTTTTCGCACTTGTGATAGTGTTGAAAAACACTTTTCGCACTTGTGTTAGTGTGGAAAAAACACTTTTCGCACTTGTGATAGTGTTGAAAAACCACTTTTCGCACTTGTGATAGTGTTGAAAAACCACTTTTCGCACTTGTGATAGTGTGTAAAAAACACTTTTCGCACTTGTGTTAGTGTTGAAAAACCACTTTTCGCACTTGTGTTGGTGCAGGAAACCACTTTTGCACTTGTATTAGTGTGGAAAAAACACTTTTCGCACTTGTGTTAGTGTTGAAAAACCACTTTTCGTACTTGTGTTAGTGTTGAAAAACCACTTTTCGCACTTGTGTTAGTGTTGAAAAACCACTTTTCGCACTTGTGTTGGTGCTGGAAACCACATTTGCACTTGTATTAGTGTGGAAAAAACACTTTTTGCACTTGTGATATTGTTGAAAAACCACTTTTAAACACTTGTGTTAGTGTTGTAAAACCACTTTTCGCACTTGTGTTGGTGCAGGAAACCACTTTTGCACTTGTATTAGTGTGGAAAAAACACTTTTTGCACTTGTGATAGTGTTGAAAAACCACTTTTCGCACTTGTTTTAGTGTTGAAAAACCACTTTTCGCACTTGCGTTGGTGCAGGAAACCACTTTTGCACTTGTATTAGTGTGGAAAAACCACTTTTTGCACTTGTGTTGGTGTTGAAAAACCACTTTTCGCACTTGTGTTAGTGTTGAAAAACCACTTTTCTCACTTATGTTGGTGCAGGAAACCACTTTTGTACTTGTATTAGTGTGGAAAACCACTTTTTGCACTTGTGATATTGTTGAAAAACCACTTTTCGCACTTGTGTTGGTGCAGGAAACCACTTTTGCACTTGTGTTGGTGCAGGAAACCACTTTTGCACTTGTATTAGTGTGGAAAAAACACTTTTCGCACTTGTGTTAGTGTTCAAAAACCACTTTTCGCACTTGTGTTGGTGCAGGAAACCACTTTTGCACTTGTATTAGTGTGGAAAAACCACTTTTCGCACTTGTGTTGGTGTTGAAAAACCACTTTTTGCACTTGTTTTAGTGTTGAAAAACCACTTTTCGCACTTGTGTTAGTGTTGAAAAACCACTTTTCGCACTTGTGTTGGTGCAGGAAACCACTTTTGTACTTGTATCAGTGTGGAAAACCCCTTTTTGCACTTGTGATATTGTTGAAAAACCACTTTTCGCACTTGTGTTAGTGTTGAAAAACCACTTTTCGCACTTGTGTTAGTGTTGAAAAACCACTTTTCGCACTTGTGTTGGTGCAGGAAACCACTTTTGCACTTGTATAAGTGTGGAAAAAACACTTTTCGCACTTGTGTTAGTGTTCAAAAACCACTTTTCGCACTTGTGTTAGTGTTTAAAAACCACTTTTCGCACTTGTGTTGGTGCATGAAACCACTTTTGCACTTGTATTAGTGTGGAAAAACACTTTTTGCAATTGTGATAGTGTTGAAAAACCACTTTTCGCACTTGTTAGTGTTAAAAAACCACTTTTCGCACTTGTGTTAGTGTTCAAAAACCACTTTTCGCACTTGTGTTAGTGTTGAAAAACCACTTTTCGCACCTGTGTTGGTGCAGGAAACCACTGTTGCACTTGTATTATTGTGGAAAAAACACTTTTCGCACTTGTGTTGGTGTTGAAAAAACACTTTTTGCACTTGTGATAGTGTTGAAAAACCACTTTTCGCACTTGTGATAGTGTTGAAAAACCACTTTTCGCACTTGTGATAGTGTTGAAAAAACACTTTTCGCACTTGTGTTAGTGTTGAAAAACCACTTTTCGCACTTGTGTTGGTGCAGGAAACCACTTTTGCACTTGTATTAGTGTGGAAAAAACACTTTTCGCACTTGTGTTAGTGTTGAAAAACCACTTTTCGCACTTGTGTTAGTGTTGAAAAACCACTTTTCACACTTGTGTTAGTGTTGAAAAATCACTTTTCTCACTTGTGTTGGTGTTGACAAAACACTTTTTGCACTTGTGATAGTGTTGAAACACCACTTTTCGCACTTGTGTTGGTGCTGGAAACCACTTTTGCACTTGTATTAGTGTGGAAAAAACACTTTTCGCACTTGTGTTAGTGTTGAAAAACCACTTTTCGCACTTGTGTTAGTGTTGCAAAACCACTTTTCGCACTTGTGTTAGTGTTGAAAAACCACTTTTCGCACTTGTGTTGGTGCAGGAAACCACTTTTGCACTTGTATTAGTGTGGAAAAAACACTTTTTGCAATTGTGATATTGTTGAAAAACCACTTTTCGCACTTGTGTTGGTGCAGGAAACCACTTTTGCACTTGTATTAGTGTTGAAAAAACACTTTTTGCACTTGTGATAGTGTTGAAAAAACACTTTTTGCACTTGTGTTGGTGCAGGAAACCACTTTTGCACTTGTATTAGTGTGGAAAAAACACTTTTCGCACTGTGTTAGTGTTGAAAAACCACTTTTCGCACTTGTGTTAGTGTTGAAAAACCACTTTTGCACTTGTATTAGTGTGGAAAAACACTTTTTGCACTTGTGATAGTGTTGAAAAACCACTTTTCGCACTTGTGTTAGTGTTTAAAAACCACTTTTCGCACTTGTGTTAGTGTTGAAAAACCACTTTTTGCACTTGTGTTGGTGCAGGAAACCACTTTTGCACTTGGATTAGTGTGGAAAAACACTTTTTGCACTTGTGTTCGTGTTGAAAAACCACTTTTCGCACTTGTGTTAGTGTTGAAAAACCACTTTTCGCACTTGTGTTGGTGCAGGAAACCACTTTTGCACTTGTATTAGTGTGGAAAAAACACTTTTCGCACTTGTGTTAGTGTTCAAAAACCACTTTTCGCACTTGTGTTGGTGCAGGAAACCACTTTTGCACTTGTATTAGTGTGGAAAAATCACTTTTCGCACTTGTGTTAGTGTTGAAAAACCACTTTTCGCACTTGTGTTAGTGTTGAAAAACCACTTTTCGCACTTGTGTTGGTGCAGGAAACCACATTTGCACTTGTATTAGTGTGGAAAAAACACTTTTTGCACTTGTGATATTGTTGAAAAACCACTTTTAAACACTTGTGTTAGTGTTGTAAAACCACTTTTCGCACTTGTGTTGGTGCAGGAAACCACTTTTGCACTTGTATTAGTGTGGAAAAAACACTTTTTGCACTTGTGATAGTGTTGAAAAACCACTTTTCGCACTTGTTTTAGTGTTGAAAAACCACTTTTCGCACTTGCGTTGGTGCAGGAAACCACTTTTGCACTTGTATTAGTGTGGAAAAACCACGTTTTGCACTTGTGTTGGTGTTGAAAAACCACTTTTCGCACTTGTGTTAGTGTTGAAAAACCACTTTTCGCACTTATGTTGGTGCAGGAAACCACTTTTGTACTTGTATTAGTGTGGAAAACCACTTTTTGCACTTGTGATATTGTTGAAAAACCACTTTTCGCACTTGTGTTGGTGCAGGAAACCACTTTTGCACTTGTGTTGGTGCAGGAAACCACTTTTGCACTTGTATTAGTGTGGAAAAAACACTTTTCGCACTTGTGTTAGTGTTCAAAAACCACTTTTCGCACTTGTGTTGGTGCAGGAAACCACTTTTGCACTTGTATTAGTGTGGAAAAACCACTTTTCGCACTTGTGTTGGTGTTGAAAAACCACTTTTTGCACTTGTTTTAGTGTTGAAAAACCACTTTTCGCACTTGTGTTAGTGTTGAAAAACCACTTTTCGCACTTGTGTTGGTGCAGGAAACCACTTTTGTACATGTATCAGTGTGGAAAACCCCTTTTTGCACTTGTGATATTGTTGAAAAACCACTTTTCGCACTTGTGTTAGTGTTGAAAAACCACTTTTCGCACTTGTGTTAGTGTTGAAAAACCACTTTTCGCACTTGTGTTAGTGCAGGAAACCACTTTTGCACTTGTATTAGTGTGGAAAAAAACTTTTCGCACTTGTGTTAGTGTTCAAAAACCACTTTTCGCACTTGTGTTAGTGTTGAAAAACCACTTTTCGCACTTGTGTTGGTGCAGGAAACCACTTTTGCACTTGTATTAGTGTGGAAAAAACACTTTTTGCACTTGTGATAGTGTTGAAAAACCACTTTTTGCACTTGTGTTAGTGTTGAAAAACCACTTTTCGCACTTGCGTTGGTGCAGGAAACCACTTTTGCACTTGTATTGGTGTGGAAAAACCACTTTTCGCACTTGTGTTAGTGTTGAAAAACCACTTTTCGCACTTGTGTTAGTGTTGAAAAACCACTTTTCACACTTGTGTTGGTGCAGGAAACCACTTTTGCACTTGTATTAGTGTGGAAAAAACACTTTTCGCACTTGTGTTAGTGTTGAAAAACCACTTTTCGCACTTGTGTTAGTGTTGAAAAACCACTTTTCGCACTTGTGTTAGTGTTGAAAAACCACTTTTCGCACTTGTGTTGGTGCAGGAAACCACTTTTGCACTTGTATTAGTGTGGAAAAAACACTTTTTGCACTTGTGATATTGTTGAAAAACCACTTTTAAACACTTGTGTTAGTGTTTAAAAACCACTTTTCGCACTTGTGTTGGTGCAGGAAACCACTTTTGCACTTGTATTAGTGTGGAAAAAACACTTTTTGCACTTGTGATAGTGTTGAAAAACCACTTTTCGCACTTGTTTTAGTGTTGAAAAACCACTTTTCGCACTTGCGTTGGTGCAGGAAACCACTTTTGCACTTGTATTAGTGTGGAAAAACCACTTTTTGCACTTGCACTTGTGTTGGTGTTGAAAAACCACTTTTCGCACTTGTGTTAGTGTTGAAAAACCACTTTTCGCACTTGTGTTAGTGTTGAAAAACCACTTTTCGCACTTGTGTTGGTGCAGGAAACCACTTTTGTACTTGTATTAGTGTGGAAAACCACTTTTTGCACTTGTGATATTGTTGAAAAACCACTTTTTGCACTTGTGTTAGTGTTGAAAAACCACTTTTCGCACTTGTGTTGGTGCAGGAAACCACTTATGCACTTGTATTAGTGTGGAAAAAACGCTTTTCGCACTTGTGTTAGTGTTCAAAAACCACTTTTCGCACTTGTGTTGGTGCAGGAAACCACTTTTGCACTTGTATTAGTGTGGAAAAAACACTTTTTGCACTTGTGATAGTGTTGAAAAACCACTTTTCGCACTTGTTTTAGTGTTGAAAAACCACTTTTCGCACTTGCGTTGGTGCAGGAAACCACTTTTGCACTTGTATTAGTGTGGAAAAACCACTTTTCGCACTTGTGTTGGTGTTGAAAAACCACTTTTCGCACTTGTGTTAGTGTTGAAAAACCACTTTTCGCACTTGTGTTAGTGTTGAAAAACCACTTTTCGCACTTGTGTTGGTGCAGGAAACCACTTTTGCACTTGTAGTAGTGTGGAAAAAACACTTTTCGCACTTGTGTTAGTGTTGAAAAACCACTTTTGCACTTGTATTAGTGTGGAAAAACACTTTTTGCAATTGTGATAGTGTTGAAAAACCACTTTTCGCACTTGTGTTAGTGTTGAAAAACCACTTTTCGCACTTGTGTTAGTGTTGAAAAACCACTTTTCGCACCTGTGTTGGTGCAGGAAACCACTGTTGCACTTGTATTATTGTGGAAAAAACACTTTTCGCACTTGTGTTGGTGTTGAAAAACCACTTTTCGCACTTGTGATAGTGTTGAAAAACCACTTTTTGCACTTGTGATAGTGTTGAAAAACCACTTTTTGCACTTGTGATAGTGTTGAAAAACCACTTTTCGCACTTGTGATAGTGTTGAAAAAACACTTTTCGCACTTGTGTTAGTGTTGAAAAACCACTTTTCGCACTTGTGTTAGTGTTGAAAAACCACTTTTCGCACCTGTGTTGGTGCAGGAAACCACTGTTGCACTTGTATTATTGTGGAAAAAACACTTTACGCACTTGTGTTGGTGTTGAAAAAACACTTTTTGCACTTGTGATAGTGTTGAAAAACCACTTTTCGCACTTGTGATAGTGTTGAAAAAACACTTTTCGCACTTGTGTTAGTGTGGAAAAAACACTTTTCGCACTTGTGATAGTGTTGAAAAACCACTTTTCGCACTTGTGATAGTGTTGAAAAACCACTTTTCGCACTTGTGATAGTGTTGAAAAAACACTTTTCGCACTTGTGTTAGTGTTGAAAAACCACTTTTCGTACTTGTGTTAGTGTTGAAAAACCACTTTTCGCACTTGTGTTAGTGTTGAAAAACCACTTTTCGCACTTGTGTTGGTGCAGGAAACCACATTTGCACTTGTATTAGTGTGGAAAAAACACTTTTTGCACTTGTGATATTGTTGAAAAACCACTTTTAAACACTTGTGTTAGTGTTGTAAAACCACTTTTCGCACTTGTGTTGGTGCAGGAAACCACTTTTGCACTTGTATTAGTGTGGAAAAAACACTTTTTGCACTTGTGATAGTGTTGAAAAACCACTTTTCGCACTTGTTTTAGTGTTGAAAAACCACTTTTCGCACTTGCGTTGGTGCAGGAAACCACTTTTGCACTTGTATTAGTGTGGAAAAACCACTTTTTGCACTTGTGTTGGTGTTGAAAAACCACTTTTCGCACTTGTGTTAGTGTTGAAAAACCACTTTTCTCACTTATGTTGGTGCAGGAAACCACTTTTGTACTTGTATTAGTGTGGAAAACCACTTTTTGCACTTGTGATATTGTTGAAAAACCACTTTTCGCACTTGTGTTGGTGCAGGAAACCACTTTTGCACTTGTGTTGGTGCAGGAAACCACTTTTGCACTTGTATTAGTGTGGAAAAAACACTTTTCGCACTTGTGTTAGTGTTCAAAAACCACTTTTCGCACTTGTGTTGGTGCAGGAAACCACTTTTGCACTTGTATTAGTGTGGAAAAACCACTTTTCGCACTTGTGTTGGTGTTGAAAAACCACTTTTCGCACTTGTGTTAGTGTTGAAAAACCACTTTTCGCACTTATGTTGGTGCAGGAAACCACTTTTGTACTTGTATTAGTGTGGAAAACCACTTTTTGCACTTGTGATATTGTTGAAAAACCACTTTTCGCACTTGTGTTGGTGCAGGAAACCACTTTTGCACTTGTGTTGGTGCAGGAAACCACTTTTGCACTTGTATTAGTGTGGAAAAAACACTTTTCGCACTTGTGTTAGTGTTCAAAAACCACTTTTCGCACTTGTGTTGGTGCAGGAAACCACTTTTGCACTTGTATTAGTGTGGAAAAACCACTTTTCGCACTTGTGTTGGTGTTGAAAAACCACTTTTTGCACTTGTTTTAGTGTTGAAAAACCACTTTTCGCACTTGTGTTAGTGTTGAAAAACCACTTTTCGCACTTGTGTTGGTGCAGGAAACCACTTTTGTACATGTATCAGTGTGGAAAACCCCTTTTTGCACTTGTGATATTGTTGAAAAACCACTTTTCGCACTTGTGTTAGTGTTGAAAAACCACTTTTCGCACTTGTGTTAGTGTTGAAAAACCACTTTTCGCACTTGTGTTAGTGCAGGAAACCACTTTTGCACTTGTATTAGTGTGGAAAAAACACTTTTCGCACTTGTGTTAGTGTTCAAAAACCACTTTTCGCACTTGCGTTGGTGCAGGAAACCACTTTTGCACTTGTGTTGGTGCAGGAAACCACTTTTGTACATGTATCAGTGTGGAAAACCCCTTTTTGCACTTGTGATATTGTTGAAAAACCACTTTTCGCACTTGTGTTAGTGTTGAAAAACCACTTTTCGCACTTGTGTTAGTGTTGAAAAACCACTTTTCGCACTTGTGTTAGTGCAGGAAACCACTTTTGCACTTGTATTAGTGTGGAAAAAACACTTTTCGCACTTGTGTTAGTGTTCAAAAACCACTTTTCGCACTTGCGTTGGTGCAGGAAACCACTTTTGCACTTGTATTAGTGTGGAAAAACCACTTTTTGCACTTGTGTTGGTGTTGAAAAACCACTTTTCGCACTTGTGTTAGTGTTGAAAAACCACTTTTCTCACTTATGTTGGTGCAGGAAACCACTTTTGTACTTGTATTAGTGTGGAAAACCACTTTTTGCACTTGTGATATTGTTGAAAAACCACTTTTCGCACTTGTGTTGGTGCAGGAAACCACTTTTGCACTTGTGTTGGTGCAGGAAACCACTTTTGCACTTGTATTAGTGTGGAAAAAACACTTTTCGCACTTGTGTTAGTGTTCAAAAACCACTTTTCGCACTTGTGTTGGTGCAGGAAACCACTTTTGCACTTGTATTAGTGTGGAAAAACCACTTTTCGCACTTGTGTTGGTGTTGAAAAACCACTTTTCGCACTTGTGTTAGTGTTGAAAAACCACTTTTCGCACTTATGTTGGTGCAGGAAACCACTTTTGTACTTGTATTAGTGTGGAAAACCACTTTTTGCACTTGTGATATTGTTGAAAAACCACTTTTCGCACTTGTGTTGGTGCAGGAAACCACTTTTGCACTTGTGTTGGTGCAGGAAACCACTTTTGCACTTGTATTAGTGTGGAAAAAACACTTTTCGCACTTGTGTTAGTGTTCAAAAACCACTTTTCGCACTTGTGTTGGTGCAGGAAACCACTTTTGCACTTGTATTAGTGTGGAAAAACCACTTTTCGCACTTGTGTTGGTGTTGAAAAACCACTTTTTGCACTTGTTTTAGTGTTGAAAAACCACTTTTCGCACTTGTGTTAGTGTTGAAAAACCACTTTTCGCACTTGTGTTGGTGCAGGAAACCACTTTTGTACATGTATCAGTGTGGAAAACCCCTTTTTGCACTTGTGATATTGTTGAAAAACCACTTTTCGCACTTGTGTTAGTGTTGAAAAACCACTTTTCGCACTTGTGTTAGTGTTGAAAAACCACTTTTCGCACTTGTGTTAGTGCAGGAAACCACTTTTGCACTTGTATTAGTGTGGAAAAAACACTTTTCGCACTTGTGTTAGTGTTCAAAAACCACTTTTCGCACTTGTGTTAGTGTTGAAAAACCACTTTTCGCACTTGTGTTGGTGCAGGAAACCACTTTTGCACTTGTATTAGTGTGGAAAAAACACTTTTTGCACTTGTGATAGTGTTGAAAAACCACTTTTTGCACTTGTGTTAGTGTTGAAAAACCACTTTTCGCACTTGCGTTGGTGCAGGAAACCACTTTTGCACTTGTATTGGTGTGGAAAAACCACTTTTCGCACTTGTGTTAGTGTTGAAAAACCACTTTTCGCACTTGTGTTAGTGTTGAAAAACCACTTTTCACACTTGTGTTGGTGCAGGAAACCACTTTTGCACTTGTATTAGTGTGGAAAAAACACTTTTCGCACTTGTGTTAGTGTTGAAAAACCACTTTTCGCACTTGTGTTAGTGTTGAAAAACCACTTTTCGCACTTGTGTTAGTGTTGAAAAACCACTTTTCGCACTTGTGTTGGTGCAGGAAACCACTTTTGCACTTGTATTAGTGTGGAAAAAACACTTTTTGCACTTGTGATATTGTTGAAAAACCACTTTTAAACACTTGTGTTAGTGTTTAAAAACCACTTTTCGCACTTGTGTTGGTGCAGGAAACCACTTTTGCACTTGTATTAGTGTGGAAAAAACACTTTTTGCACTTGTGATAGTGTTGAAAAACCACTTTTCGCACTTGTTTTAGTGTTGAAAAACCACTTTTCGCACTTGCGTTGGTGCAGGAAACCACTTTTGCACTTGTATTAGTGTGGAAAAACCACTTTTTGCACTTGCACTTGTGTTGGTGTTGAAAAACCACTTTTCGCACTTGTGTTAGTGTTGAAAAACCACTTTTCGCACTTGTGTTAGTGTTGAAAAACCACTTTTCGCACTTGTGTTGGTGCAGGAAACCACTTTTGTACTTGTATTAGTGTGGAAAACCACTTTTTGCACTTGTGATATTGTTGAAAAACCACTTTTTGCACTTGTGTTAGTGTTGAAAAACCACTTTTCGCACTTGTGTTGGTGCAGGAAACCACTTTTGCACTTGTATTAGTGTGGAAAAAACGCTTTTCGCACTTGTGTTAGTGTTCAAAAACCACTTTTCGCACTTGTGTTGGTGCAGGAAACCACTTTTGCACTTGTATTAGTGTGGAAAAAACACTTTTTGCACTTGTGATAGTGTTGAAAAACCACTTTTCGCACTTGTGTTGGTGTTGAAAAACCACTTTTCGCACTTGTGTTAGTGTTGAAAAACCACTTTTCGCACTTGTGTTAGTGTTGAAAAACCACTTTTCGCACTTGTGTTGGTGCAGGAAACCACTTTTGCACTTGTAGTAGTGTGGAAAAAACACTTTTCGCACTTGTGTTAGTGTTGAAAAACCACTTTTGCACTTGTATTAGTGTGGAAAAACACTTTTTGCAATTGTGATAGTGTTGAAAAACCACTTTTCGCACTTGTGTTAGTGTTGAAAAACCACTTTTCGCACTTGTGTTAGTGTTGAAAAACCACTTTTCGCACCTGTGTTGGTGCAGGAAACCACTGTTGCACTTGTATTATTGTGGAAAAAACACTTTTCGCACTTGTGTTGGTGTTGAAAAACCACTTTTCGCACTTGTGATAGTGTTGAAAAACCACTTTTTGCACTTGTGATAGTGTTGAAAAACCACTTTTTGCACTTGTGATAGTGTTGAAAAACCACTTTTCGCACTTGTGATAGTGTTGAAAAAACACTTTTCGCACTTGTGTTAGTGTTGAAAAACCACTTTTCGCACTTGTGTTAGTGTTGAAAAACCACTTTTCGCACCTGTGTTGGTGCAGGAAACCACTGTTGCACTTGTATTATTGTGGAAAAAACACTTTACGCACTTGTGTTGGTGTTGAAAAAACACTTTTTGCACTTGTGATAGTGTTGAAAAACCACTTTTCGCACTTGTGATAGTGTTGAAAAAACACTTTTCGCACTTGTGTTAGTGTGGAAAAAACACTTTTCGCACTTGTGATAGTGTTGAAAAACCACTTTTCGCACTTGTGATAGTGTTGAAAAACCACTTTTCGCACTTGTGATAGTGTTGAAAAAACACTTTTCGCACTTGTGTTAGTGTTGAAAAACCACTTTTCGTACTTGTGTTAGTGTTGAAAAACCACTTTTCGCACTTGTGTTAGTGTTGAAAAACCACTTTTCGCACTTGTGTTGGTGCAGGAAACCACATTTGCACTTGTATTAGTGTGGAAAAAACACTTTTTGCACTTGTGATATTGTTGAAAAACCACTTTTAAACACTTGTGTTAGTGTTGTAAAACCACTTTTCGCACTTGTGTTGGTGCAGGAAACCACTTTTGCACTTGTATTAGTGTGGAAAAAACACTTTTTGCACTTGTGATAGTGTTGAAAAACCACTTTTCGCACTTGTTTTAGTGTTGAAAAACCACTTTTCGCACTTGCGTTGGTGCAGGAAACCACTTTTGCACTTGTATTAGTGTGGAAAAACCACTTTTTGCACTTGTGTTGGTGTTGAAAAACCACTTTTCGCACTTGTGTTAGTGTTGAAAAACCACTTTTCTCACTTATGTTGGTGCAGGAAACCACTTTTGTACTTGTATTAGTGTGGAAAACCACTTTTTGCACTTGTGATATTGTTGAAAAACCACTTTTCGCACTTGTGTTGGTGCAGGAAACCACTTTTGCACTTGTGTTGGTGCAGGAAACCACTTTTGCACTTGTATTAGTGTGGAAAAAACACTTTTCGCACTTGTGTTAGTGTTCAAAAACCACTTTTCGCACTTGTGTTGGTGCAGGAAACCACTTTTGCACTTGTATTAGTGTGGAAAAACCACTTTTCGCACTTGTGTTGGTGTTGAAAAACCACTTTTCGCACTTGTGTTAGTGTTGAAAAACCACTTTTCGCACTTATGTTGGTGCAGGAAACCACTTTTGTACTTGTATTAGTGTGGAAAACCACTTTTTGCACTTGTGATATTGTTGAAAAACCACTTTTCGCACTTGTGTTGGTGCAGGAAACCACTTTTGCACTTGTGTTGGTGCAGGAAACCACTTTTGCACTTGTATTAGTGTGGAAAAAACACTTTTCGCACTTGTGTTAGTGTTCAAAAACCACTTTTCGCACTTGTGTTGGTGCAGGAAACCACTTTTGCACTTGTATTAGTGTGGAAAAACCACTTTTCGCACTTGTGTTGGTGTTGAAAAACCACTTTTTGCACTTGTTTTAGTGTTGAAAAACCACTTTTCGCACTTGTGTTAGTGTTGAAAAACCACTTTTCGCACTTGTGTTGGTGCAGGAAACCACTTTTGTACATGTATCAGTGTGGAAAACCCCTTTTTGCACTTGTGATATTGTTGAAAAACCACTTTTCGCACTTGTGTTAGTGTTGAAAAACCACTTTTCGCACTTGTGTTAGTGTTGAAAAACCACTTTTCGCACTTGTGTTAGTGCAGGAAACCACTTTTGCACTTGTATTAGTGTGGAAAAAACACTTTTCGCACTTGTGTTAGTGTTCAAAAACCACTTTTCGCACTTGCGTTGGTGCAGGAAACCACTTTTGCACTTGTGTTGGTGCAGGAAACCACTTTTGTACATGTATCAGTGTGGAAAACCCCTTTTTGCACTTGTGATATTGTTGAAAAACCACTTTTCGCACTTGTGTTAGTGTTGAAAAACCACTTTTCGCACTTGTGTTAGTGTTGAAAAACCACTTTTCGCACTTGTGTTAGTGCAGGAAACCACTTTTGCACTTGTATTAGTGTGGAAAAAACACTTTTCGCACTTGTGTTAGTGTTCAAAAACCACTTTTCGCACTTGCGTTGGTGCAGGAAACCACTTTTGCACTTGTATTAGTGTGGAAAAACCACTTTTTGCACTTGTGTTGGTGTTGAAAAACCACTTTTCGCACTTGTGTTAGTGTTGAAAAACCACTTTTCTCACTTATGTTGGTGCAGGAAACCACTTTTGTACTTGTATTAGTGTGGAAAACCACTTTTTGCACTTGTGATATTGTTGAAAAACCACTTTTCGCACTTGTGTTGGTGCAGGAAACCACTTTTGCACTTGTGTTGGTGCAGGAAACCACTTTTGCACTTGTATTAGTGTGGAAAAAACACTTTTCGCACTTGTGTTAGTGTTCAAAAACCACTTTTCGCACTTGTGTTGGTGCAGGAAACCACTTTTGCACTTGTATTAGTGTGGAAAAACCACTTTTCGCACTTGTGTTGGTGTTGAAAAACCACTTTTCGCACTTGTGTTAGTGTTGAAAAACCACTTTTCGCACTTATGTTGGTGCAGGAAACCACTTTTGTACTTGTATTAGTGTGGAAAACCACTTTTTGCACTTGTGATATTGTTGAAAAACCACTTTTCGCACTTGTGTTGGTGCAGGAAACCACTTTTGCACTTGTGTTGGTGCAGGAAACCACTTTTGCACTTGTATTAGTGTGGAAAAAACACTTTTCGCACTTGTGTTAGTGTTCAAAAACCACTTTTCGCACTTGTGTTGGTGCAGGAAACCACTTTTGCACTTGTATTAGTGTGGAAAAACCACTTTTCGCACTTGTGTTGGTGTTGAAAAACCACTTTTTGCACTTGTTTTAGTGTTGAAAAACCACTTTTCGCACTTGTGTTAGTGTTGAAAAACCACTTTTCGCACTTGTGTTGGTGCAGGAAACCACTTTTGTACATGTATCAGTGTGGAAAACCCCTTTTTGCACTTGTGATATTGTTGAAAAACCACTTTTCGCACTTGTGTTAGTGTTGAAAAACCACTTTTCGCACTTGTGTTAGTGTTGAAAAACCACTTTTCGCACTTGTGTTAGTGCAGGAAACCACTTTTGCACTTGTATTAGTGTGGAAAAAACACTTTTCGCACTTGTGTTAGTGTTCAAAAACCACTTTTCGCACTTGTGTTAGTGTTGAAAAACCACTTTTCGCACTTGTGTTGGTGCAGGAAACCACTTTTGCACTTGTATTAGTGTGGAAAAAACACTTTTTGCACTTGTGATAGTGTTGAAAAACCACTTTTTGCACTTGTGTTAGTGTTGAAAAACCACTTTTCGCACTTGCGTTGGTGCAGGAAACCACTTTTGCACTTGTATTGGTGTGGAAAAACCACTTTTCGCACTTGTGTTAGTGTTGAAAAACCACTTTTCGCACTTGTGTTAGTGTTGAAAAACCACTTTTCACACTTGTGTTGGTGCAGGAAACCACTTTTGCACTTGTATTAGTGTGGAAAAAACACTTTTCGCACTTGTGTTAGTGTTGAAAAACCACTTTTCGCACTTGTGTTAGTGTTGAAAAACCACTTTTCGCACTTGTGTTAGTGTTGAAAAACCACTTTTCGCACTTGTGTTGGTGCAGGAAACCACTTTTGCACTTGTATTAGTGTGGAAAAAACACTTTTTGCACTTGTGATATTGTTGAAAAACCACTTTTAAACACTTGTGTTAGTGTTTAAAAACCACTTTTCGCACTTGTGTTGGTGCAGGAAACCACTTTTGCACTTGTATTAGTGTGGAAAAAACCACTTTTTGCACTTGTGATAGTGTTGAAAACCACTTTTCGCACTTGTTTTAGTGTTGAAAAACACCTTTTCCGCACTTGCGTTGGTGCAGGAAACCACTTTTGCACTTGTATTAGTGTGGAAAAACCACTTTTTGCACTTGCACTTGTGTTGGTGTTGAAAAACCACTTTTCGCACTTGAGTTAGTGTTGAAAAACCACTTTTCGCACTTGTGTTAGTGTTGAAAAACCACTTTTCGCACTTGTGTTGTGTGCAGGAAAACCACTTTTTGTACTTGTATTAGTGTGGAAAACCACTTTTTGCACTTGTGATATTGTTGAAAAACCACTTTTGCACTTGTGTTAGTGTTGAAAAACCACTTTTCGCACTTGTGTTGGTGCAGAAACCACTTTTGCACTTGTATTAGTGTGGAAAAAACGCTTTTCGCACTTGTGTTAGTGTTCAAAAACCACTTTTCGCACTTGTGTTGGTGCAGGAAACCACTTTTGCACTTGTATTAGTGTGGAAAAAACACTTTTTGCACTTGTGATAGTGTTGAAAAACCACTTTTCGCACTTGTTTTAGTGTTGAAAAACCACTTTTCGCACTTGCGGTTGGTGCAGGAAACCACTTTTGCACTTGTATTAGTGTGGAAAAACCACTTTTCGCACTTGTGTTGGTGTTGAAAAACCACTTTTCGCACTTGTGTTAGTGTTGAAAAACCACTTTTCGCACTTGTGTTAGTGTTGAAAAACCACTTTTCGCACTTGTGTTGGTGCAGGAAACCACTTTTGCACTTGTAGTAGTGTGGAAAAAAACACTTTTCGCACTTGTGTTAGTGTTGAAAACCACTTTTGCACTTGTATTAGTGTGGAAAAACACTTTTTGCAATTGTGATAGTGTTGAAAAACCACTTTTCGCACTTGTGTTAGTGTTGAAAAACCACTTTTCGCACTTGTGTTAGTGTTGAAAAACCACTTTTCGCACCTGTGTTGGTGCAGGAAACCACTGTTGCACTTGTATTATTGTGGAAAAACACTTTTCGCACTTGTGTTGGTGTTGAAAAACCACTTTTCGCACTTGTGATAGTGTTGAAAAACCACTTTTTGCACTTGTGATAGTGTTGAAAAACCACTTTTTGCACTTGTGATAGTGTGAAAAACCACTTTTCGCACTTGTGATAGTGTTGAAAAAACACTTTTCGCACTTGTGTTAGTGTTGAAAAACCACTTTTCGCACTTGTGTTAGTGTTGAAAAACCACTTTTCGCACCTGTGGTTGGTGCAGGAAACCACTGTTGCACTTGTATTATTGTGGAAAAAACACTTTACGCACATTGTGTTGGTGTTGAAAAAACACTTTATGCACTTGTGATAGTGTTGAAAAACCACTTTTCGCACTTGTGATAGTGTTGAAAAAACACTTTTCGCACTTGTGTTAGTGTGGAAAAAACACTTTTCGCACTTGTGAGTAGTGTTGAAAAACCACATTTGCACTTGTGATAGTGTTGAAAAACCACTTTTCGCACTTGTGATAGTGTTGAAAAAACACTTTTCGCACTTGTGTTAGTGTTGAAAAACCACTTTTCGTACTTGTGTTAGTGTTGAAAAACCACTTTTCGCACTTGTGTTAGTGTTGAAAAACCACTTTTCGCACTTGTGTTGGTGCAGGAAACCACATTTGCACTTGTATTAGTGTGGAAAAAACACTTTTTGCACTTGTGATATTGTTGAAAAACCACTTTAAACACTTGTGTTAGTGTTGTAAAACCACTTTTCGCACTTGTGTTGGTGCAGGAAACCACTTTTGCACTTGTATTAGTGTGGAAAAAACACTTTTTGCACTTGTGATAGTGTTGAAAAACCACTTTTCGCACTTGTTTTAGTGTTGAAAAACCACTTTTCGCACTTGCGTTGGTGCAGGAAACCACTTTTGCACTTGTATTAGTGTGGAAAAACCACTTTTTGCACTTGTGTTGGTGTTGAAAAACCACTTTTCGCACTTGTGTTAGTGTTGAAAAACCACTTTTCTCACTTATGTTGGTGCAGGAAACCACTTTTGTACTTGTATTAGTGTGGAAAACCACTTTTTGCACTTGTGATATTGTTGAAAAACCACTTTTCGCACTTGTGTTGGTGCAGGAAACCACTTTTGCACTTGTGTTGGTGCAGGAAACCACTTTTGCACTTGTATTAGTGTGGAAAAAACACTTTTCGCACTTGTGTTAGTGTTCAAAAACCACTTTTCGCACTTGTGTTGGTGCAGGAAACCACTTTTGCACTTGTATTAGTGTGGAAAAACCACTTTTCGCACTTGTGTTGGTGTTGAAAAACCACTTTTTGCACTTGTTTTAGTGTTGAAAAACCACTTTTCGCACTTGTGTTAGTGTTGAAAAACCACTTTTCGCACTTGTGTTGGTGCAGGAAACCACTTTTGTACTTGTATCAGTGTGGAAAACCCCTTTTTGCACTTGTGATATTGTTGAAAAACCACTTTTCGCACTTGTGTTAGTGTTGAAAAACCACTTTTCGCACTTGTGTTAGTGTTGAAAAACCACTTTTCGCACTTGTGTTGGTGCAGGAAACCACTTTTGCACTTGTATAAGTGTGGAAAAAACACTTTTCGCACTTGTGTTAGTGTTCAAAAACCACTTTTCGCACTTGTGTTAGTGTTTAAAAACCACTTTTCGCACTTGTGTTGGTGCATGAAACCACTTTTGCACTTGTATTAGTGTGGAAAAACACTTTTTGCAATTGTGATAGTGTTGAAAAACCACTTTTCGCACTTGTTAGTGTTAAAAAACCACTTTTCGCACTTGTGTTAGTGTTCAAAAACCACTTTTCGCACTTGTGTTAGTGTTGAAAAACCACTTTTCGCACTTGTGATAGTGTTGAAAAACCACTTTTCGCACTTGTGATAGTGTTGAAAAACCACTTTTCGCACTTGTGATAGTGTTGAAAAAACACTTTTCGCACTTGTGTTAGTGTTGAAAAACCACTTTTCGCACTTGTGTTGGTGCAGGAAACCACTTTTGCACTTGTATTAGTGTGGAAAAAACACTTTTCGCACTTGTGTTAGTGTTGAAAAACCACTTTTCGCACTTGTGTTAGTGTTGAAAAACCACTTTTCACACTTGTGTTAGTGTTGAAAAATCACTTTTCTCACTTGTGTTGGTGTTGACAAAACACTTTTTGCACTTGTGATAGTGTTGAAACACCACTTTTCGCACTTGTGTTGGTGCTGGAAACCACTTTTGCACTTGTATTAGTGTGGAAAAAACACTTTTCGCACTTGTGTTAGTGTTGAAAAACCACTTTTCGCACTTGTGTTAGTGTTGCAAAACCACTTTTCGCACTTGTGTTAGTGTTGAAAAACCACTTTTCGCACTTGTGTTGGTGCAGGAAACCACTTTTGCACTTGTATTAGTGTGGAAAAAACACTTTTTGCAATTGTGATATTGTTGAAAAAACCACTTTTCGCACTTGTGTTGGTGCAGGAAACCACTTTTGCACTTGTATTAGTGTTGAAAAAACACTTTTTGCACTTGTGATAGTGTTGAAAAAACACTTTTTGCACTTGTGTTGGTGCAGGAAACCACTTTTGCACTTGTATTAGTGTGGAAAAAACACTTTTCGCACTGTGTTAGTGTTGAAAAACCACTTTTCGCACTTGTGTTAGTGTTGAAAAACCACTTTTGCACTTGTATTAGTGTGGAAAAACACTTTTTGCACTTGTGATAGTGTTGAAAAACCACTTTTCGCACTTGTGTTAGTGTTTAAAAACCACTTTTCGCACTTGTGTTAGTGTTGAAAAACCACTTTTTGCACTTGTGTTGGTGCAGGAAACCACTTTTGCACTTGGATTAGTGTGGAAAAACACTTTTTGCACTTGTGTTCGTGTTGAAAAACCACTTTTCGCACTTGTGTTAGTGTTGAAAAACCACTTTTCGCACTTGTGTTGGTGCAGGAAACCACTTTTGCACTTGTATTAGTGTGGAAAAAACACTTTTCGCACTTGTGTTAGTGTTCAAAAACCACTTTTCGCACTTGTGTTGGTGCAGGAAACCACTTTTGCACTTGTATTAGTGTGGAAAAATCACTTTTCGCACTTGTGTTAGTGTTGAAAAACCACTTTTCGCACTTGTGTTAGTGTTGAAAAACCACTTTTCGCACTTGTGTTGGTGCAGGAAACCACATTTGCACTTGTATTAGTGTGGAAAAAACACTTTTTGCACTTGTGATATTGTTGAAAAACCACTTTTAAACACTTGTGTTAGTGTTGTAAAACCACTTTTCGCACTTGTGTTGGTGCAGGAAACCACTTTTGCACTTGTATTAGTGTGGAAAAAACACTTTTTGCACTTGTGATAGTGTTGAAAAACCACTTTTCGCACTTGTTTTAGTGTTGAAAAACCACTTTTCGCACTTGCGTTGGTGCAGGAAACCACTTTTGCACTTGTATTAGTGTGGAAAAACCACGTTTTGCACTTGTGTTGGTGTTGAAAAACCACTTTTCGCACTTGTGTTAGTGTTGAAAAACCACTTTTCGCACTTATGTTGGTGCAGGAAACCACTTTTGTACTTGTATTAGTGTGGAAAACCACTTTTTGCACTTGTGATATTGTTGAAAAACCACTTTTCGCACTTGTGTTGGTGCAGGAAACCACTTTTGCACTTGTGTTGGTGCAGGAAACCACTTTTGCACTTGTATTAGTGTGGAAAAAACACTTTTCGCACTTGTGTTAGTGTTCAAAAACCACTTTTCGCACTTGTGTTGGTGCAGGAAACCACTTTTGCACTTGTATTAGTGTGGAAAAACCACTTTTCGCACTTGTGTTGGTGTTGAAAAACCACTTTTTGCACTTGTTTTAGTGTTGAAAAACCACTTTTCGCACTTGTGTTAGTGTTGAAAAACCACTTTTCGCACTTGTGTTGGTGCAGGAAACCACTTTTGTACATGTATCAGTGTGGAAAACCCCTTTTTGCACTTGTGATATTGTTGAAAAACCACTTTTCGCACTTGTGTTAGTGTTGAAAAACCACTTTTCGCACTTGTGTTAGTGTTGAAAAACCACTTTTCGCACTTGTGTTAGTGCAGGAAACCACTTTTGCACTTGTATTAGTGTGGAAAAAACACTTTTCGCACTTGTGTTAGTGTTCAAAAACCACTTTTCGCACTTGTGTTAGTGTTGAAAAACCACTTTTCGCACTTGTGTTGGTGCAGGAAACCACTTTTGCACTTGTATTAGTGTGGAAAAAACACTTTTTGCACTTGTGATAGTGTTGAAAAACCACTTTTTGCACTTGTGTTAGTGTTGAAAAACCACTTTTCGCACTTGCGTTGGTGCAGGAAACCACTTTTGCACTTGTATTGGTGTGGAAAAACCACTTTTCGCACTTGTGTTAGTGTTGAAAAACCACTTTTCGCACTTGTGTTAGTGTTGAAAAACCACTTTTCACACTTGTGTTGGTGCAGGAAACCACTTTTGCACTTGTATTAGTGTGGAAAAAACACTTTTCGCACTTGTGTTAGTGTTGAAAAACCACTTTTCGCACTTGTGTTAGTGTTGAAAAACCACTTTTCGCACTTGTGTTAGTGTTGAAAAACCACTTTTCGCACTTGTGTTGGTGCAGGAAACCACTTTTGCACTTGTATTAGTGTGGAAAAAACACTTTTTGCACTTGTGATATTGTTGAAAAACCACTTTTAAACACTTGTGTTAGTGTTTAAAAACCACTTTTCGCACTTGTGTTGGTGCAGGAAACCACTTTTGCACTTGTATTAGTGTGGAAAAAACACTTTTTGCACTTGTGATAGTGTTGAAAAACCACTTTTCGCACTTGTTTTAGTGTTGAAAAACCACTTTTCGCACTTGCGTTGGTGCAGGAAACCACTTTTGCACTTGTATTAGTGTGGAAAAACCACTTTTTGCACTTGCACTTGTGTTGGTGTTGAAAAACCACTTTTCGCACTTGTGTTAGTGTTGAAAAACCACTTTTCGCACTTGTGTTAGTGTTGAAAAACCACTTTTCGCACTTGTGTTGGTGCAGGAAACCACTTTTGTACTTGTATTAGTGTGGAAAACCACTTTTTGCACTTGTGATATTGTTGAAAAACCACTTTTTGCACTTGTGTTAGTGTTGAAAAACCACTTTTCGCACTTGTGTTGGTGCAGGAAACCACTTTTGCACTTGTATTAGTGTGGAAAAAACGCTTTTCGCACTTGTGTTAGTGTTCAAAAACCACTTTTCGCACTTGTGTTGGTGCAGGAAACCACTTTTGCACTTGTATTAGTGTGGAAAAAACACTTTTTGCACTTGTGATAGTGTTGAAAAACCACTTTTCGCACTTGTTTTAGTGTTGAAAAACCACTTTTCGCACTTGCGTTGGTGCAGGAAACCACTTTTGCACTTGTATTAGTGTGGAAAAACCACTTTTCGCACTTGTGTTGGTGTTGAAAAACCACTTTTCGCACTTGTGTTAGTGTTGAAAAACCACTTTTCGCACTTGTGTTAGTGTTGAAAAACCACTTTTCGCACTTGTGTTGGTGCAGGAAACCACTTTTGCACTTGTAGTAGTGTGGAAAAAACACTTTTCGCACTTGTGTTAGTGTTGAAAAACCACTTTTGCACTTGTATTAGTGTGGAAAAACACTTTTTGCAATTGTGATAGTGTTGAAAAACCACTTTTCGCACTTGTGTTAGTGTTGAAAAACCACTTTTCGCACTTGTGTTAGTGTTGAAAAACCACTTTTCGCACCTGTGTTGGTGCAGGAAACCACTGTTGCACTTGTATTATTGTGGAAAAAACACTTTTCGCACTTGTGTTGGTGTTGAAAAACCACTTTTCGCACTTGTGATAGTGTTGAAAAACCACTTTTCGCACTTGTGATAGTGTTGAAAAACCACTTTTTGCACTTGTGATAGTGTTGAAAAACCACTTTTCGCACTTGTGATAGTGTTGAAAAAACACTTTTCGCACTTGTGTTAGTGTTGAAAAACCACTTTTCGCACTTGTGTTAGTGTTGAAAAACCACTTTTCGCACCTGTGTTGGTGCAGGAAACCACTGTTGCACTTGTATTATTGTGGAAAAAACACTTTACGCACTTGTGTTGGTGTTGAAAAAACACTTTTTGCACTTGTGATAGTGTTGAAAAACCACTTTTCGCACTTGTGATAGTGTTGAAAAAACACTTTTCGCACTTGTGTTAGTGTGGAAAAAACACTTTTCGCACTTGTGATAGTGTTGAAAAACCACTTTTCGCACTTGTGATAGTGTTGAAAAACCACTTTTCGCACTTGTGATAGTGTTGAAAAAACACTTTTCGCACTTGTGTTAGTGTTGAAAAACCACTTTTCGCACTTGTGTTGGTGCAGGAAACCACTTTTGCACTTGTATTAGTGTGGAAAAAACACTTTTCGCACTTGTGTTAGTGTTGAAAAACCACTTTTCGTACTTGTGTTAGTGTTGAAAAACCACTTTTCGCTCTTGTGTTAGTGTTGAAAAACCACTTTTCGCACTTGTGTTGGTGCAGGAAACCACATTTGCACTTGTATTAGTGTGGAAAAAAAACTTTTTGCACTTGTGATATTGTTGAAAAACCACTTTTAAACACTTGTGTTAGTGTTGTAAAACCACTTTTCGCACTTGTGTTGGTGCAGGAAACCACTTTTGCACTTGTATTAGTGTGGAAAAAACACTTTTTGCACTTGTGATAGTGTTGAAAAACCACTTTTCGCACTTGTTTTAGTGTTGGAAAACCACTTTTCGCACTTGTGTTAGTGTTGAAAAACCACTTTTCGCACCTGTGTTGGTGCAGGAAACCACTGTTGCACTTGTATTATTGTGGAAAAAACACTTTACGCACTTGTGTTGGTGTTGAAAAAACACTTTTTGCACTTGTGATAGTGTTGAAAAACCACTTTTCGCACTTGTGATAGTGTTGAAAAAACACTTTTCGCACTTGTGTTAGTGTGGAAAAAACACTTTTCGCACTTGTGATAGTGTTGAAAAACCACTTTCGCACTTGTGATAGTGTTGAAAAACCACTTTTCGCACTTGTGATAGTGTTGAAAAAACACTTTTCGCACTTGTGTTAGTGTTGAAAAACCACTTTTCGTACTTGTGTTAGTGTTGAAAAACCACTTTTCGCACTTGTGTTAGTGTTGAAAAACCACTTTTCGCACTTGTGTTGGTGCAGGAAACCACATTTGCACTTGTATTAGTGTGGAAAAAACACTTTTTGCACTTGTGATATTGTTGAAAAACCACTTTTAAACACTTGTGTTAGTGTTGTAAAACCACTTTTCGCACTTGTGTTGGTGCAGGAAACCACTTTTGCACTTGTATTAGTGTGGAAAAAACACTTTTTGCACTTGTGATAGTGTTGAAAAACCACTTTTCGCACTTGTTTTAGTGTTGAAAAACCACTTTTCGCACTTGCGTTGGTGCAGGAAACCACTTTTGCACTTGTATTAGTGTGGAAAAACCACTTTTTGCACTTGTGTTGGTGTTGAAAAACCACTTTTCGCACTTGTGTTAGTGTTGAAAAACCACTTTTCTCACTTATGTTGGTGCAGGAAACCACTTTTGTACTTGTATTAGTGTGGAAAACCACTTTTTGCACTTGTGATATTGTTGAAAAACCACTTTTCGCACTTGTGTTGGTGCAGGAAACCACTTTTGCACTTGTGTTGGTGCAGGAAACCACTTTTGCACTTGTATTAGTGTGGAAAAAACACTTTTCGCACTTGTGTTAGTGTTCAAAAACCACTTTTCGCACTTGTGTTGGTGCAGGAAACCACTTTTGCACTTGTATTAGTGTGGAAAAACCACTTTTCGCACTTGTGTTGGTGTTGAAAAACCACTTTTTGCACTTGTTTTAGTGTTGAAAAACCACTTTTCGCACTTGTGTTAGTGTTGAAAAACCACTTTTCGCACTTGTGTTGGTGCAGGAAACCACTTTTGTACTTGTATCAGTGTGGAAAACCCCTTTTTGCACTTGTGATATTGTTGAAAAACCACTTTTCGCACTTGTGTTAGTGTTGAAAAACCACTTTTCGCACTTGTGTTAGTGTTGAAAAACCACTTTTCGCACTTGTGTTGGTGCAGGAAACCACTTTTGCACTTGTATAAGTGTGGAAAAAACACTTTTCGCACTTGTGTTAGTGTTCAAAAACCACTTTTCGCACTTGTGTTAGTGTTTAAAAACCACTTTTCGCACTTGTGTTGGTGCATGAAACCACTTTTGCACTTGTATTAGTGTGGAAAAACACTTTTTGCAATTGTGATAGTGTTGAAAAACCACTTTTCGCACTTGTTAGTGTTAAAAAACCACTTTTCGCACTTGTGTTAGTGTTCAAAAACCACTTTTCGCACTTGTGTTAGTGTTGAAAAACCACTTTTCGCACCTGTGTTGGTGCAGG